>NC_090652.1:186971519-186979019 GCF_040937935.1 Hyperolius riggenbachi
CAGTCATGTGCCTTATCTGCACAGGCGCAATGATACAAGGATACAAGTACATGGTGATCACGCACCCTTATCTGCACAGGTGCATGGATGAAACATGTTCTGCGCCTGCGCAGACATTGAATTCTGTCTATATAAAGGAGGGAAAATGCTTTCGAGTTTGGGGGGGGGGGGGGCGGGGCTTTCGAAGGACAAGCAGACATGCCGTCTTTTTGGGCAGCCAGGTATTTTCCCCTCCGAGGTCGCTGAGGTCCCCCGATCTTCTCTGGGTGATGTTACAATACTCGGTAAGAATATTGGTACTCGCTAATTACTCAAATACAATGTAACTATGATTCTGCAAGCCCAGATAATTATTATAACAGGATTGTAGCTCAATAAATACTATTATTGAATTTTTTCCTCATGTTTTGCTGCAATTCATTTTACCCACTACTGTGGTGAGCCAAGTTAGAGGGTTTAAAAACCCTTCCCGTGAGGCAAAACAAGTTCCTAGTACTGACAGAATAGGAAAAATAAAGGAGACTCCTCAAGGTTTCTTATTGTTTCAATAATGAACCAACAGGATGCCCTGGTGGAAGATTTAGAGATGGTTTTGCCATGGCTCCCTTATTCCTTCTGTGTCAGTATTTTGGGTGCTCGGCAGAGTTGTGGCAGGGAGAAACTGAGACACGGGTGCGTTCCATGTGTGCTGAAGCGGAATTCTTGTGGTGTCCACTGAAGTGTGGCAGGAGTCTGGTGTGCAACTCTGAAATCAAAATCTAACAGCAAAGAAGGAAAAATGTAGAAACAAAGAATAATGGAAGAGCCGAAGAAAATATATTTTCAAAACAAAAAGTATGGAGGAGAAAACATCACAAATTAGAACTATACAAAAGAAGGAAGGAGGTTAATAAAACAGCAACATACAAATGGAAAACACACACACAGATGAAAACATTTTTTTAAAATAATTTTCATAAACAATTTTAAATTAGTAGGAGTTTAAAAATGACCCCCTTTACCCATTTACCTGAGCAAGGATGGACATTAAAAGGTACCCCCTTTTAATGAAAAGGTGTTCCGAGACAACACCATAAGCCACCCAGGACTTCGTGCTGGCCCACCTACCCGAGCACAAGGTGGAAGTAGGCCACTTGTCCTTTATCTCAACAAGATGACTTTGCAGGGGAGAGGAAGGTTTTCTTCTCCTCTATTGCAGAGTTTTTCCATTTCATAAACCATGCAAGCACTGGCGTAACAATAGGGGACGCAGCCCATGCATCTGTGTGTTGGCCCGGGGCCCCTCTTGGGCCTTCTCAGTGCCGTTTTTGGGGGCTGAAGAGGTAGCAGCACGAGAGGAAATCATGACCACACATCGGTGGGGAGGGGGAACAATTCCACCCCCCCCTTCACCTTGGGCTCACCCCTCTGCGCTTCCCTCCAGCATCAATTATCAGTGGCAGCAGGCGGTGGGCAGAAACACATACCTCCATCCATGCGCCAGAGGTTCCGATCTCTAAGTGTCAGACGCTACTTCCTGTTTAAACAGGAAGTAACGTGAGGCACTTAGAGACGGACCTCTATGGTGGATGGAGGTATGCGTTCCTGTGCACCGACGCTGATGATTGATGCTGGAGGGGAGCGCAGAAGGGAGAGTCCGAGGGGTGGGGGGACTGTATCCCCTCCACGCTGATGTGTGGCCACGCTTTCCCCTCATGCTGGGACCCTTCTAGCACCCCAAAAATGGCCCGGGGGGCATCCAAATTTTTGCAGGTGGGCCCGGTGATTTCAAGTTAAGCCCCTGCATGCAAGCTGGTAATGTTCAGGTGTCAGAGTCCCACTAGGTTTGATTTAAGCATTCTGGGAATACCAGCTGGTATCGGGGAGAAGGGGCATGACACCTATGAGAGAGACAGAAACTGATAGAAATCTTCCCCATAAGGAGCAGAGAGAGCAATACAGAGCAGAGCAAAACCTTCTAAACCTTCCCCACTAATACATGTATTTTGACCTGTGTCCCTGGTGTGATTTCCCACTGTGGCTTCTGTAATATCTACACAAGGAAAAATAATTTACCCTGACAAGAATAAATATTTGCTCTATCCAAATATGTCAAAAACATTTTGAGTTAAATAAGGTTTTAAAATATTTAACGTAGGCAACACCTTTTAAGTGAAACTCACTTGCAAATCTGTAATTTTAGAAATACATCTACATACTTTTCATAGATTTCCTGGAATATATCCTTGAACCGTCCATCATATCTCTTGAGAATGGTGTTTTTAGTACTCATATACAAGGGCCAACCTTTAGACAGTGCCATCTGGAAAGAACTGTGGGCAAAGTCCTGAATGGATTTGTCTGTGTTATACATTCCAAGAGCAACACCTCCACAATCTAAGAAAGAAACAAGAAAAAAATGAAATTTTAATTCATTATCCACAGAAGTATATTTAACCTCCCTAGCGTTCTGGACGAGCTAGGCTCGTCCAAAGACGCCGGAGGTGACCGCTCAGGCCCCGCTGGGCCGATTTGAATAATTTTTTTAAAAAACACGCAGCAAGCACTGTGCTTGCTGTGTGTCTTACCCGATCGCCGATACCCGCCGCCGATCCGCCGCTACCCGCCGCGATGCAGGGCCCCCCCAACCGAGACCCCGTGCGCTGCCTGGCCAATCAGTGCCAGGCAGCACTGAGGGGTGGATCGGGTCTCCCTGTGACGTCACAGAAGTCGATGACGTCACGACGTGCGTCGCCATGGCGACGAGGGAAGCCCTCCAGGAAATCCCGTTCAGAACGGGATTTTCGGACGGGCCATTGCGCCGGCGGCGATCGGAGGGGTGGGAGGGACGCCGCAGGGAGGGGGGAATCATGTAGCTAGCGCTAGGCTAGCTACATGAAAAATAAAAAAAAGATATGTGCAAAAAACGTTCCCGCAGCCGCAGGAATCAGAACGCCAGGCAGGTTAATGGTCATGAAGAAAATAAAATGTTTTATATATACCTGGCGCTTCCTCCAGCCCCATAAGCTGGGATCACTCCCACGCCGCCGTCCTCTGCTGTCTGCAGCTACGGTACCAGGTCCCGTCACTTCTGTCAATTGTGGCCAGTCTGACGTAAGAGAAGTGCGCTCTTTGCTTATCTCTCAAGCAGCTGCCGGAGAGATACGTAGAGGGCGCACTTCTCTTGCGTAGATTGGCCGCGGCTGACAGAAGTCATGGAACCCAGTACCGAAGCTGCAGATGGTGTAGTACAGCAGCGTGGGAGCGATCTGAGCTTATGGTGCTGGAGGAAGCCCCAGGTATGTATAAAAATGTTTCCTTTCTTCAGATCTGCTTTCCTTTAACACACCAAATTTTTGTTATATGCTTGACCCCACTGCTAACAGTTTCCTGCTTTAAGTATGATCAATCTACTGCCATTTAATTTTTATCACTTATGCAGTTCTCTATTCATATACATACATTTTCCACTAGCTAATGCATCATAAGCTTCTGCACCAGATTGTTGTGAGGAACAGTACAATCTCAGGGGTGGGGTCAAGCGCATCAAATTTGTCTAGGTATGTGGACACCTTTCTTCAAAAATATGCTAGGACCACCCCTTTTTTTCTGGAGGACACCAGACACGTCCTGAATATTATAGAGGGGATTAGATGGGAGAAAGGATGGCTACTCGCCACTTTAGACGTGGCATCCCTATATACTGCAAAACAGCATGAGGATGGCCTGACAGCTATCGAGTATTATCTAAATTTAGACTCTACTATGAGGATGGAACAGAGGAATTTTATTTTACGCTCAATTCAAATTATCCTGAAGCATACTTATTTCAGATATGGAGATGATTTTTTCCTCCGGACGAGCGGGATGGCAATGGGGACCAGGTTCGCTCCAGGGTATGCTAACCTCTTTATGGCCCATTGGGAACATACCCGCATATATGGACCTGAGGGGCCCGGCGCAAGCCTGGTCCTCTGGAAAAGATTTATTGATGACGTCCTGCTCGTCTGGAGGGGCTCTGAGGATTCCCTGAGGGAGTTTGTATACAGGTTGAACTGTAATACGGTCAACTTGAGGTTCACATCGGAGATTAGGGATAAGGAAATAAGCTTTTTGTATTTAAGTATTTTTGTAGAGAAAGTATGCTTGAAAACTCGTACGTTTGTGAAGCCCACGGATGTTAATAGCTATATATTAACTACTAACTGTCATCTCCCCATGTGGCTTGACAACATACCAAAGAGCCAGTTCATTCGCTTGAAGCGTAATTGTACAGAGGATAACCAATACAAAATAGAAGTGGATACTCTGGCAGTTAGATTTAGGGAGAAAGGCTATACTGAGGATATCATAGAGGAGGCTAAGAGGGAGGTGGAGGGGATGGATAGAAGGGATTTATTATGTAAGAAGGGGGTTGGGGATCAGCAGGACCACTCCTTGAAGATGAATCTAAGATATGGCCCACGGAGTCGAGTGGTGCGCAATATTATTGCAAAACACTGGCCCATTTTAAGAGAGGATAAGGTGCTTAATGGGATCCTGCCGACCCATTCAGACATTATTTATAGGAAATCACAGAATATAGGTTTAAAGGTGGCATTGGAAGCTGGTGATTAGGTTTCCAGACCTGTGGTTGGGGATGGGGGAGGATTTGTAAGGTGTGGGAGGTGTGTTAGTTGTAGGAAAACCAAAGGTTATAGAAAAATCTCTGAAGTTAGGGAGGGTAAAGACATATTTAAAATCAGGGAGCTTATTACTTGTGACACTAGGGGTGTTATTTATTGCTTAACCTGCCCTTGAGGAAAGAAATATGTGGGACGTACCAAAAGATCACTATCGAGCAGGATTGGGGAGCATTTAAATATTGGGAAGGATTGGCGGGGGGATCAGCTTTCCAAACATTTTGATAGCTACCACAATCGCTGCGTAAAAGATGTGGTTTGTTTTGGACTGGAGGTGGTACGTAAGGCTATGAGGGGTGGTGATTACCTTGCTAAAATGTCAAGACAGGAAGGCAGATGGATTTTTAACCTGAACACCCTCGCACCAAAGGAATTGAATGAAGAGATGGAGCTTTTTGGATTTATGAAATAGTTGGTGGATGTTGTGTGAGAGAGCTTTCTGGTTCCCTGTAGGCGACTGGTTCCTTGAGGGAGTCTATTTTTAGTAATATGGATTGCAATATTAAGTATGCTTTATGATATATGCAGGTTGAGATGTTTGGAGTACACAAGATGATTATTATGATAGTAGCTTTTTAATATGTGTACACCTATGAATACATGCCCTAAAAGCAATTCCAGGATACATACAATTGTATGTGCTTTGAGCCCAGAGAATAAGATACTGGTGGTAATATCCCTTTAATGGAGAGGAAGAGGGAGGAGTTGCGATTTGGATGTCAGCTGATAAATATGGCAACTGGTTCAATAGCTCTTAGACTCTGAGGAGGACGGACGTTGCCGTCGAAACATGTCAATTTGAGACTGCAGTAGGTGTGGAGGGGCGCCCCATCTTGTCTACTAGTCAGTACACTTAACTTGTTTTCTCCCTCACCTGAGGAGCCTGAACGGTGAAGTACCAGCTTAGGTGGAACGCAAGGAAGTATCTGATGCAGTGAGGTGAGACGCACTGGAGGAAGTGACGTCATCACTGAGAAGTGAGAACCGGAAGTTGTTGCCAGAGCGAGAGACGGCTGTGTGAAACAACCATTAAGGTCAGCTCTTTAAGTGTCTTGCTTGGAATTATTCCATTTGGAACTGGATTATCGGAATATCTACCAAGAAATGCTATAGGTGAGAAATTAGCTCAAGTGTTTCTAGTTGTTTCCAGACTGACATACAAGGAATATTTATCATTGGAATAGGGACTTATTGCAACTGGGATTGAGCTGAGGACCTGTGTAAAGAACTTGGACTTTTGCACAGAGATTAGTGGATCCCAGGTCAGGAAAGTAAAACTTTTTTTGATTAAGAATTTTAGCCCCTTTTTGGGGCTTTTTAAAATAATTCCCTATTCATTTATTTTTAATATTTTTTATTCATGTCAATTTTTGGTTTTTAAAGTGGAATATAATCTCTTTGGGAGCCAGTACGCTCTGGTATGACTGTGTGGGTGTATGTGTGAGTGTCAATAGGGACATTGTTATAGTAAAAGTTCTCAACTGGAAGTGTTTTTTATGATTAAAAACAAAGAAATTATACCCCAAAAGTATAAGCTATATTATGTCCAGCGCACCTTTCAATATATTGTAAAAGGAACAGTACAATGTCCAAGTATATCACATCTATAGCTCTCTGAAAATCTAACTTTGCATTCACCACTTCATAAAAGTAAGTTGGTAGGACAAGACCCATCTTTAGTAAACCCATGCTGACTATGTGAAATTATATTAAACTAGCAAACAAACAAATACTTACTTATCGAGAGAGAACGTTCTAAGTCCTACAGAGCCTTCCCATTCCTCTCCTGATCCCCTTCATTTTAGTGCTCTCTCCCCTTTTAGCAGTATCTGACTGATCGGTCAAATACTGCTCTGTGCCACCGCAGAAGGCTTTGGGAGCTTGAGTGCTCCTGAAGACGGGCGGTTCCGTACTGTGCCTACACGAGCACACTCTCTTGCATGCACAATACAGAGCCTCCTGTCTAATATTGTCAGGATCATGTCCTGTCATGATCATGTTTGTGACTTATCCTGCTGGCCGCGATGTTTCTGCGATCAAGCTGTTCTGCTCAGTTGTAATTCTATTCTTGCAAGTTTTATTTTGTTGACCATGGATCTAAGACCTAGTTCTGTCAGTCTGTCTGCAGTTCCTGATCAGTCTCATTACCATTCAGTTGTGCCAGTATTTGCATATCTCCATTCAGTGAATGCTACCAGGTTAAAAGTCTGCTTCCTGTTCACTTCATTGCTCTGCATAGCTACAGCTGGTGCTACGAGCCCCTGTTCCAGTAAACAATATTCCCTGGTTGCCTTGATCGGTGGTTGTCATAGTCTAGTTATTATTGGAGTGGTGATTAGCGCGCTCCTTCTAGCATAGATCACTGTATCATTTGTATTGCCGTGTCTTGTCTTGTATCTTGCGACTGCACTGTCTCCATCGGTGGCTCCTATAGTCTTGTTCCTTGTGGATCGCATTCGCCCTAGCGGTAGCGGCAGTGGATCCTTCTTGCCTGTGTACCTAGAGTGTAGACCATAGCTGTGGTGGCTACTGGCTACACTCATCTGTCTGTCTTGTGTTAACGCCTGCTGTTGCCTGGTGTTAGGCAACCGATTAGCAAGTGTTTACGCTATTTGTTTGTCTGTGTTGATCGCTTGCTGTCGCAAGCGTTCATTCTGTCTGTCTCTGTCTATTTGTGTTCATTTGTATTACTTGTTGTTAGTTAGGGTGGCACGCTTGTCACTGGGCGACTAACGCGCGGTGATCGTGTCTTAAACGCGTTCTCTGTTGTGAATGAGTGCGGAGTTCGCGTTTAGCTAGCGTTTGTTATTTTCCTTACGTTGTTATTTTACTGTGTGTT
>NC_090652.1:186996421-187033921 GCF_040937935.1 Hyperolius riggenbachi
AAAAAAGATGAGTGTATCACTCAGCTGTTTTCCAAAAGATCATATGACATGTATTATACTGTGCGAGGCGAAATGCCATAACTGGGTGGCCAATTATAAATGCCTGTAAACACTAAGGAAAAGACTGGATTCAAAACATGCATACATAATTCAGTGACCATAAATCATCAGATTGCATAAAAGTGAGTGAACATACAAAGTACATTTGTCTTGGGACTAATTATAAATGCCCCATAGGGGATGATCTAAAGCGCATGGTGCATAAAGTGCTATGGAATAAAAGGTGGACAGATCTGTTCAAGCTGGCAAGTACTCACCACGACTGTGTCAATTCAAGGTAAAGCGCCAACTGTGAGGGGATGCTGCTTCCACTTGAGGTTATAACAGCGCTGGATGTAGACGTGGACGAGTATCTGATCCGGAAGTAGACAGCGCGTAGCTGTTTCCGGTAGTGTGGTTTGACAAAGGGGCAGCGCAGAAGGATGGTGACGTCATGACGCTATGTACGCATGTAAATTAGTGAAAGGCCTAGAATGTCGTCCGTGTGTGAATGATCCTCTAGATTGGTCTAGAGGATCATTCACACACGGTCGACATTCTAGGCCTTTCACAAATTAGTACACATGAGACCCAACCGGCTTCCCCCATCTGCCCTAGTACACAGGGCCCTGCACTTCATACCAAAACCAATACGCTTACCAGCTTCTTTAGACCTATTATCAAACAACAACCAGACACAAATGCCAGTCAAAATACTTCTATCAATTTAACGTCCTCTTTTTTAGATCTACCCCTCTCGTTCACACAGAATACACTAATCATGCCACTACCGAGCCCCACGGCATCCAGGACTATCCTTCAGCCCAAACCTACTCACAAGAGACCACTACCAGACTCAGAAAAAGGGGACACAGAGGGAAAAGAAAAAAGAAATCGCCAATCACCCCAGATCCAATAAATACTGACGCAACAACACAGACCCGTTGCATTTTCAATCTATCCAATCATAGGTTATCCCGATCAGAAACTCACCTCCTAGAGAAAGGTCTTTCTTTCTGTCCCACCAATTCATCAGACATGTCCAAATTATTCACAGAATTAAATGCATTCATCCGAAAACTCACCCTAAAAAGACATTTTGCCATGAAAAAACACCAATCATCACTCTCCAACCCAACCGATACCCTCATTTTGACCAACAATGACGCATTACCAATAGTTACAGCCAATACGAACGAAATTGCAACTGAAAAATACATCACCACCGAACTTAAGGGTAGATCCACTGCGTCCAAAGGTAACTTCATTGAAACCTTTTACACACTAGTACTAAACGATCTACAAAAACTCAATCTGACCACTGATACTTCCAATCTCAATAAATCAGAACAACATGCCCTTCAGACCCTGAGACGTAATCATGATATTTTAAAACCTGCCGATAAGGGAGGCGGCATAGTCATTCTGTATAAACTGGATTATATAGCTGAAGCTAACAGATTACTAGACAACCCCCTACATTACGCCAAATTAACTACAGATCCTACCCTTGAATTTAACAACACCCTGAAACAGTTCATCAATAAAGCATTCTCAAACGGCATTATTACCAAGAACGAACGCAATTTCATCATCGATCATCATCCAAAAACACCATTCTTCTATTACCTTCCAAAAATACACAAATCACTTACAAACCCCCCTGGCAGACCTATCATTTCAGGCATGGAGTCCATTACCAGCAATCTGTCTAAATTTGTTGACAAACATTTACAACCATTAGTGCAAATATTGCCGTCCTACTTGAAAGATTCCCAACATCTCATAGAGCTTCTGAAACCCATATACTGGTATGCAGACTACTGCTGGCTTACTTGTGACGTATCGTCTTTGTACACCAACATCCCCAACCCTTTCGGCCTCAATGCACTTCAGTTCTTTCTTTCCAATTACCCAGATATGCCCACCACACAACAGCAAATCATCAACACATGTGCAGAATCCATTCTACAGCAGAAAACATAATCTTTTATAAAAGATATATCGATGATCTTATTTTCATTTGGAAAGGTGACCACACAAACATTCCCATATTCCTTGCATATTTAAATGATAACCCGGCAGGCCTCATTTACTTTCCAACATCATTCCAGCTCAATTGAATTCCTTGACCTGGTTCTATACTCCACGAATAACACCATTAAGACCAATACCCATTTCAAGAAGGTAGATGCTAATAACTTCATACATTTCGACAGCTTTCATCATAGACCCTGGACCACCAATACCCCCTACTGCCAATATAAAAGAATATACCGCAATTGCACGGAATTATCCGACTTCCACGCACAATCGCAGACTCGTGGTTACCCAAAAAAA
This sequence comes from Hyperolius riggenbachi, assembly GCF_040937935.1. Taxonomy (NCBI): domain Eukaryota; kingdom Metazoa; phylum Chordata; class Amphibia; order Anura; family Hyperoliidae; genus Hyperolius; species Hyperolius riggenbachi. The sequence goes on from NC_090652.1 coordinate 186,998,801, forward strand.
TTAATTAAAGACGCTAAATACAAAGCCACCAAGACCCCTACCCCCACCCCCACCACAGATCATCCCACCACGACAACGTCTTTTCCAAGATTTATCACCGGCTACAGTAGCCAACATGGAGAAATTCGCTCCATTCTAAAAAACAGATGGGAACTACTAGCCCAAGACCCCTACCTTAAAACATCACTACCAAAATGCCCATCCCTTACCTTCAAAAGGGCCCTGAATTTACGTGGATTACTAGCCCCCAGTAAAATTAAACATACACAAACAAATACAGTACACATAACCACCTCAGCCAATCCGGGTTCTCATCCCTGCTTTCACTCACGTTGTACAGCCTGCTGCTTCGTCACAACCACTCAGACTTTCAAGTCCTATACTACTGATAAGGAATTCAATATCAAACATCACATTGACTGCACTTCTAGGAACGTTATTTACGTCATATCGTGCCCCTGCAATCTGCAATACGTTGGCCGCACCACCCAATTAGCCCGTAGCAGGATAGGACAGCATAAGAGAAATATATTAAAGCATTACCCCCTACATAGCGTTTCCAAACACTTCAGCACACACCACAATGGTGATCCCCGGTCACTTACCATCACCCTAATAGATTCCATTCATTCACCCCACAACACTTTTGAGGTTCTGAAGAACAAAGATGTATTAGATACAGACCCTCAGGACCCTGGCTCCTGAGGGCCTTAATGAGGTTTTAGAAAAACTCTTTTAACCGATCTTTTCTAATGGATCAATCTTTTGCTGATCATTAGTCCTCTCTTTTATCGTTCCCCTTGATTAACCGCCTTTTTTAGATTTTAGATTTTTATAATCCATTATAATCTCTTATAATTGTCCATTGCGTGTTAACAACCATTTTATTGTCTTTTTACTGTTTTTTATCATATTTAACAACCATGTTTATTCGTTAATTTTTTGGCAATCACTCGTAAATTCAGTATGTATTCCTACCTATTTCATGTCAGATGTAATGGTTAGTGTTGTCTATTATCTTTTTCTAAATTCCTCTTCTGCAACGTTTAGACCTCCCCTATTCTCTGTCTCTTCCCTCTCTAATTGTTCCCCCCCATCCCATCCCATATCCCCCGCCCAGTGTTCTCCCCAGGGCTAATTAAGTGGGCGGGCCGCCCGGCTGATTTGAAGCCTGTCGTCATGTGCTTGCCTGGAGCTTCTAGTAAACTTCACATAGGAGCGCTCCATTGCCTGCTTTCAGTCAGCGCCAGCCTCGCACAATAGCAAAGGCTGACACTACACTGCAGGAGCGCTCCTCTGCCTGTCAGCTCATGTGTTCTGGTGAGACAGGGAGGGATTGGCTGGGCGAGTTGTAAGGGGCGGGACTCCTGTTCCAATTCTCCCTTCTGCTCTCCGAGTATTAGGATCTATTTTATTACAGTGCCTCTCACTCTCGTGAATGAAAACAGAGAGAGCAGTAAAGCAACAAAAAAACAAAACAAAACCGATACAGCAGCAGCTTCCAGGAGTGAGATAAGAGCCACGTGGGTCTCCGGGACAGCCTCAGAGCGGCTCATGTAGTCTCTCCTTCTCCTCCAGACTGCAGGTAAACAACATGCCTGTGTAGTTGAAAACGGCAGCTGCACGTTTAATCCGGCTGGAGGGAGACACGGAGATCAGGAGAAGTGATGCCCCTTCACACCTCTGCATGTTTATTTATTTGCTGTGGGGGCAGAGGAGACACAGCCATGCAGAGCATCTGTCTGTAAAAAGGCAGCCCCCTGTGCACTTGTCTCCTGCTGTGTGTGTTTCCCCCTGGCCCCAGCTTTGTATCGTGTCTGTAGTGCTGCCCCTCCCCCTGCACACTGGGGACACTTAGTGGAGCTGAACTCTTGCACAGGACAGAAGGAAACAGAGAAATGCACCCTGAATTTAGAAAGTTTAGCCTGTGTAATTTGATCTCTTTCTGTGTCACATGACTGCAGAGAAGCTCATTTGAAAAGCACTAAATGTTAACATGTCTGCTTACAAGAAAGCAGGAAGTAGACACACTGCAGATTTATTGCAGCATTTGTATCAGCTGTAACAAAGAAATGTTTTTCTTTAAAGGACAACTGAAGTGAAACGGATATGGAAGCTGCCATAATTATTTACTTATAAGCAATGCCAGTTGCCTGGCTGTCCTGCTGATCCCCTGCCTCTAATAATTTTACCCTAGCCTCTGAACAAGCATGCAGCATATCCGATGTTTCTGATCATATTGACAGATCTGACAAGATTAGCTGCATGTTTGTTTCTGGTGTGATTCAGACACTACTGCAGCCAAATATATCAACAGGGCTGCCAGGCAATTGGTATTGTTTAAGAAGAAATAAATATGGCAGTCTCCATATTCTTCTCACTACAGTTGTCCTTTAAAGGTTATGCTGTTGTGCATCTTTTAGAGCAGAGAGCAAGTTCTCTGTTCAGGTCTGCTTAAAAAGGGACCTGAGCACCTTAATCTGAAACAATCTGCTAGGTACACACAATGCAATTTTCTGACAGATCTATTGTCAGATCGATTATTCCCAACATGTCCTATCTGATTTCTGCACGATTTCCTATAGAAGTGAACTGAAAATCAGATCAGGCATGTTGAAAATTGTCGATATGACAATAAATCTGTCCGGAAATTGCATTGTGTGTACTTAGCAGGTACATTGGCTTGCCTCCTCATCCTCCTTTTATTCTGTAAGCAGAGTTGCATTCCCCCCTCGCACGCCACCCGGCTACTTTTTCATGCCACCCGGCTGGAAAAAAATTCTGGGGAGAACACTGCCGCCCAACTCTCCATATTCTCATTTTAATTAAATCAAATACATTATCATTGTACTGTATACAGCCTCTCCAGGAAGGGCTGCTTTAATATAACCAGCCACTAGATGGTAGCAGTGCACTCCCTACGTGAATATAACTACATTTAAGTTCATTTATTGAGAGCCTGTCACATATAAATTACATTCCTTGACAATTTCCCTATCAGCCGCAAACATTAGTTACTAAAAACACCACGCATAATGATTAACTAACACTGGCGTGCAATTGCCTCTTCCAATATGGCGGCGCCATCTTCTAATACAAAGTGCGCATGCTCTTGCCCTCAGCAGCGTCTGACGCGTCCATTTATCCGCGTCCACCCTTTACATGCGTACATAGCGTCATGACGTCACCATCCTTCTGCGCTGTCCCTTTGTCAAACCACACTACCGGAAACAGCTACGCGCTGTCTACTTCCGGATCAGATACTCGTCCACGTCTACATCCAGCGCTGTTATAACCTCAAGTGGAGGCAGCATCCCCTCACAGTTGGCGCTTTACCTTGAATTGACACAGTCGTGGTGAGTACTTGTCAGCTTGAACAGATCTGTCCACCTTTTATTCCATAGCACTTTATGCACCATGCGCTTTAGATCATCCCCTATGGGGCATTTATAATTAGTCCCAAGACAAATGTACTTTGTATGTTCACTCACTTTTATGCAATCTGATGATTTATGGTCACTGAATTATGTATGCATGTTTTGAATCCAGTCTTTTCCCTAGTGTTTACAGGCATTTATAATTGGCCACCCAGTTATGGCATTTCGCCTCGCACAGTATAATACATGTCATATGATCTTTTGGAAAACAGCTGAGTGTTACACTCATCTTTTTTGAGCTTACATTTGATTACGAATTGTTTTGAATTGGACAAGGTCTGGCGCCCACGGCTATATTCGATCTCGTTCATTTGTGTATTTTTGTCTTTTCTCTCTCTGTCTCTTCAGTGTATCTCCAAAATTGATTGCCTGATGAAGCGGGCTCTGGACCCGTGAAACGCGTTGCTTGCCTGGAGATCTTTAAAATAAATTACATTGTTTACTTATATACGACTCATTGGCTGGTCACTATATACTTGAGGGCGGTAACCACCAACCCCCCTCCTTTTAAGTGGTTTTTAAAATCTTTTACTCTAATTTGGCACCTCTGTTACTCCGCATTTTTCCATTGATCTAGTCCACCCTGGGTGGAGGGGTGTATCCCCGTTTTCCTATCTACAGAGAGCGACTTAGACCTGAGTGGGGTCAGGTTATAATTCTCCCCACCCGCATCATCAGTGGTTGCCTTAGTGGTAACCCAGGCTTGTGAGTATATTACTTGTTGTTGTGTTGTCTTATTCCATTTACCAAGACTTACTGCACTATATTGGGCTCTCGGTTTCCATCCTTTACATTTCTTTGAAGCGAGATTTATTCTCACTTTAGAGTCTCTAAGGGGCAAAAAGACTGGTCCTCAAGTGGTTAAGCTCTCACCTGATCCAGCTGGTGCACTCCTCTCCCTCGCTCCGGTCCTGCTGCTGTACACCTGATCCTCTTCTCCTCTGTCTCCAGCTGCTGCTGTACTCTGCCGATGCCTGCTGCAGTCCTCACACTTCTTGGTGGGCTCTGTACTTCCTGATTAGTGGTTCCCTGCGTGACTCCAGCAGCGCACGTGTGCACTGCACATCATGAGAGACCCTAGTGCACATGCATCACTAGGGTCACGCAGTAGGAGGAAACCACCAATCCGGAAATATGGAGTGCACTAGGAAGTACAAGGACTGGAGCGTGTATAACAGCAGTTGAAGACGGACGAGAAGAGGAGCGCGTGTGCAGCTGCAGGACCTGGAGTGAGGGGCAGAGGAGCACAGCGACTGGATGCAGTAAGTGCTTCCTTGTGCACTCTGAATACTTTTACCGTGTATTCAAAACATAAGACGTACCCAAGTGCATCCTATAGTATGAAAAATAAGGTATTTGTGGTAACACATTCAAATAAGCAGGGGTGTAACTAGACTCAATAGGGCCCCCTGCAAAAATTATAACATGGGGCCCCCTTGGTCCCTGAAGCCCATGCGGGTCACTGGATCGGGAGCTAGCGGATGGTAGCAGAGAGTGTTCTGCTGTGCAGCAGCGTCTAAAAGCAGGAAAAATTACACATGCTCCTGCACATGGTTTTTGTGAGCAAACAGGGAGGTTTTTAGTTAATTGGTTGCAATTGCAGTTGGGAAGAGGGAGGAGGAGGGGACCCCAAAGCCTCTGTGCCCCCCTGCGTTGGCAGGGGTCACAGGGGTGATTGCTATGCCCATGCAAATAAGCATTTGACATTCCTTACTGTTAACATAAATATTTACCCATGCAGGTTCCACACGGTCATGGTCTCCAGCAATATCTTCCTTTGCGGCAGGAGTTTTAACAAACCTGCAAACTCCTCCAAATTTTTGTCTGATCTTCGTTTTTAACACACTGAAAGGGTAAATTCAGACTTTTACAATACCATATTGGGGAAATCTAAATTTACCCTTTCAAACAATATGTCACACCAAGTATACTCATGACCATCCATGTCTCCGCCATATATCAACAAGATACAACAATAAAAATTGATTTAACAAGATTCAAATCGATTGTTCCTAGTTTCATTAAGAGGTACAGACTAACCAGCAAGCTCATGGTGACCCAGAACTCATTGGAGTGTGTAAGGGACTACAATGGTCCTAAAAGCCCCCTTACTAAGATGTTAAGAAAAACAAAAGTTTGCTTTCTTAAAGCGGAATATAACCCTGCATTTCAACTTTGCTCTAAAACATTATTTACAGCATATTATATGCAAAAAGCATTTTTTTTTAATAGACCAGCATTGGAAGGGTTAAACACAGAGGTTTTAAGTTCCGTGCAGACGTTCAGATAGTTACATTCTATTTAGTTATATGTATATATTTAGAAATGTTACACACTCTTTGGCTGTCCTCCAACTCCTCAGTGAGAGAGATGAGTCACAATAAACACTTAGATACATTTGTGTAAACAAAAAGTATCTAACTCAAGTTCGGATGCGTCTGCAAAAATCTCCATGGACTTTAAAGCCCTGTGTAACCCTTCCAATGCTGGTCTAGTAAAAAAAAAAATGCTGGTTGCATATAATATACTGTAAATAATGTTTTAGAGCAAAGTTGAAATGCAGGGTTATATTCCGCTTTAAAACAGAAAATTTGCAATAATTCAGGTTGGAGTGAGCTTGAGATGTCTCCCAGGGCATCACTACTGAATATATGCAAATTAACCATTGTACCCTTAGAAGCTAAACACACCTCCAGAACCGCTGGAATGCAATGATGTGTTAGCTTGTTAATTTGTACAGTGCCATAATAATCCAATATGCATACAGTCTGTTTTGGATTGTTTGATCCTCATCAGTGCATGGCATGGATTACTTTGGCTCTATGCAGTAGGGCTTGTAACACCGAGAGGTACAGACTAACCAGCAAGCTCATGGTGACCCAGAACTCATTGGAACTCATTGGATTAAATTTTATGACTCACCCACTGAATACCGAATCTGAAAAATCTGACATTTTTAGCACGGGATGATGATCACATAATACAAAGCAGAGATAATACAGACATTTCATATAATAAATGACAAAAGTAAATACGTTTGTTGAAATCCTAGTCATGGTTCATGCAAGTAAGAATATCCAGTCATGAAATATAGCAACTTAAGCAAAATGTTACATACCATCAAAATCATGAACAATATATTTAATGGGTTTGCCACCATCATTTGGAGTAAATGATATTTCTACCTTGCCTGGCCCAGGTACGACAAAATCTGTTGCCCTGTACTGCAAACATAAAATACATGAATAGTTATTTAGTGTGTACATGTGTTGAGGAACTTTATCGGCAATTATGTGAATTCACAAAGGCATTTGCATGCAAATTTTTATCCATGTCTATATAAACTTTCAACCTATCTCAAAATCAACAGGATATTTATTAGTTGGAAGAGCTGTAATTGGTGTAAGTTTTTTTTCTTCTATTTTTTTTTTTTTTTGGGGGGGGGGGGGGGGGTAATTATTAGATGAGATCCATCCATGAGACCCAAATTTTCAACAAAGGGTCAGAGTCCAAAACTGGTTGTAGTTAAAACACACAGGTGCATTGGGGAACTTCCTTGGTAAAATGGTAGTAGGGTGGTGAGCCAGGAATTCCAAAACAGAACCAGTGCCCCAATGCTAGAGGCAAACACAAACAATTCAACACCTGACAGCACAAACACAGTTACTACTGCAACAGTACATATGGCTCAGCTGTATATGAGGGACACGTCTGTATGAGCTCATGCCCAGAGCGGTTTCCCTAGATATCAAGTCCCAATCCCTATAGATGACAGTTATAGTGTGTGTGTATGCACTTTACTAGCAATGTTCTCCCCAGGCCCTTTTAGCCATGTGCTCCACCCGGCTAGTTTTGGTAAGCACCCGGCTGTCATCAGCTCACCTCCTCCTATGCTGTAAGCAGAATTGTGGAGAGAAGCATTGGCCCAGCATTCTCTCATCTCGCCCCACCTGGCTACTTTTTCAAGCCACCCGTCTGGAAAAAGTTTCTGGGGAGAACACGGACTACAATAATTATTTTTGAATGTTCTCTTGATTTTAGTATCCTGTATAGTCTCTACAAATAAAAGGTATGAATCTTTTGAAAACAATTTAGACATTCATGCCATACAAACTCATAGGATGGCAATCGTTTTATATCACTAGCAAAGAATTGCCTGATAACAACTAAAAAACAAGAGGAAGTTCTGGCAGCAGTGAAACCTGAACCAGGTTGACATTACTGAGGACTGCATTTCCCTGTGTTATTAAAATCTTCAACTTGTCTGACGATATGGATTTTCTGGGGATTTTAATTGACACTAAATAAAGGTGCTCATACACATTGATTTTCCTATTTGATTGCCTGCAGATTATTGATTCCCCAAAAATGTCAAATAGATTAATTTTTACAGAACACAAGATCAAGGTGGAATGAGGGGTTTGGGTGCAAAAGCAGCAAAGGATTGACAGCCCATAGCTTAAAGGTGGCCACAATTTCTAGCAAAAAAATTGTTCATTCTGATCAGAAGTGAAATCATTCACTACACAATCAACAAACCAATCTTTGCTTCCTATCACAACCAACAAGAAAATCCAAATTTTGGTTTGACGTAAATTCAATCCGACAATGACGTTTTAATAATCGTTCGTAATGGATTGTGCCCATCAACTGAGATTATTTACAACCAATCCAATCAGAATTTCTGATCCCTTGAATGATTTTTCGCTTGAAATTGGACCGTTAGTGGCCACCTTTACACTGTATGGAAAAGTGCAACACTGGAATTTGATCGATTTTGTTGTGGTAGGAATCGATCACTTTGCTGCATTAGGTGGTTATTTATAAGAATATGGCCATCTTAAGACAGGAAGCTATTGCTCTGTGCTTAAACCAATGAGTGTAAGTTCACTTATATGTTGGTGTGGTGAAGGAGCACTTTTGCTGGCAATTATTCCATCTAGAGAAGTGCAGATTCATTGAGAAAAACATTTATTGCAAACTCAGATTTATGTTTTTGCCCTATAGATAAGAATGAACCCACTTACCAGATTTGCCATTAGTACAATATCTTATTTATAATACAGCAATACCGTGATTGTCTTTCATTATAAGCAAGAAGTTTTATATCAGGATGATACCATTTTTTGGCTAACTAAAAATGAATAAAAATAAGCAAGCTTACGGCCTTGCAGCCTTCGTCTGGCTTATATCCTGTTAGTTTGCAAACTGGTGGTACAGACAGCTTATATACATGCAACATCAAAAGGGAAAACAGATATTTTTTCAAGCATAAATACATGTCAATAAGATGCCTTAATTCACACAGACCATCGACCTGGGGTTAGAGGTTGTAAGCTAAGATCAGGATCCTTGTTTACTCCCTGCTCACATACCTGGGAGTTGGACTGACACAGAGGTATCGTAAATTCTTAGTTCACAAGTTCAACTATAATGGCTGAGAAAAGTTCAAATATCATCAGTCTCATACCAATATAAAAAGTTGTTGTCCTTATTCAAACCGTTCTGCACAGCTTTGAACCAATTTATAAATTTTGTTTCTGCTATTAAACGATCATTTGACGTTTTGAAGCCACCCTTCAGGGCAATGACACGAAGATCCTCCATGCTGTGTCCGTTGGGCCGAAAGTGTGTAGCAACTGGGAGTCCAGATTTGGTATCTTTAATAGTGTGCCTGTGTCCATTCATACGTTTGCGCAGAGTTTGTCCAGTTTCTCCCACGTACATAACATTGGGGCATTTAGCACACATGATCAGATATACCAGATTGGTGGAACCACAGGAAAATGTACCTTGTACTCTGTACTCCTGTTGTGAACCTGGTATCCTTACCCTGTCAGTGGAGTAAATGTGTCTGCAGGTCCCACATATTTTTTGTTGGCAGGGTGATGTTCCGTTTTGTTGAGGCCTATTCAAAGAACTCCTGACAATCATCTGTTTTAGATTGTGTGGTTGCCAATATGACGAGTGGAGGTTTAGGGAATATCGTTCTCAGTCTGTGATCCTTGTGTAAAATGGGATGTAGTTCCTTAGCAATCCTCCTTAAGATTTCCAGGTGTGGGTTATAGGTGACAACCAAAGGGACACGTTCCTCTTTCTGGTTTTGCTTATATTTCAGGAGTTCAGTCCTGGGGATGTTGCTGGCTTTCCTGATTTGGGCCTCAGCCATATGAGGACTGTAACCTTGTTTAATGAAAGTGTTCTTAAGGCGATCCAGGTGCTTGTCTCTGTCCATCCTGTCAGAACAAATCCGGTTGTACCTTATTGCTTGGCTGTGAATTATAGAGTTCTTAATGTGCTTAGCATGAAACAGGGCTGTGGAGTCGGAGTCGTGGAGTCGGAGTCGTGGAGTCGGGCAATTTTGGGTGCCTGGAGTCGGAGTCGGGAAAAAATGCGCCGACTCCGACTCCTAATGAATTTGTACAACAACAACAAATAACATTTGTAAAGCGCTTTTCTCCCGTGGGACTCAAAGCGCATAAGCATGGCTCCGACCATCGTGGTACAGAGGAAGAATTTTATAAATCTGGAAATGCCAGGCTAAACAGGTGGCTTTTCAGTCTGGATTTGAATAGCTCCAGGGATGGTGCTGTCTTTACTGGGTGTGGTAGGGAGTTCCAAAGAGTAGGGGCAGCATGACAGAAGGCTCTGTCTCCAGATTTTTTGAGGTGCACTCTGGGAGTGACCAAGTTTATAGAACTTGCTGATCTGAGGTTGTGAGAGGTGTGGTGCAGCTTCAGCAAGTCCTTCATGTATCCAGGGCCCAGATTGTGCAGGGATTTGAATGTCAGCAGTCCAATCTTGAAGAGTATTCTCCATTCTACTGGTAGCCAGTGCAGTGAGCGAAGGATCGGTGTAATGTGACAGTAGCGAGGCTGGTTTGTTAGCAATCTGGCAGCAGCATTCTGCACTAATTGCAGGCGACGCAGGTCTTTTTTGGGGAGGCCAGCATAAAGGGCATTGCAGTAGTCCAGCCGTGATGTGATGAAGGCGTGGACTAGGGTTTGAAGATCCTCTGGGGGAATCAGATGTTTAATCTTTGCAATGTTCTTCAGATGAAAGAAGGAAGATTTAACTACAGATGAAATTTGATTTCTGAAACTCAATTCCCCATCGATTAGTACGCCAAGGCTGCGCACAAGGTTGGAGCTGTTTGTCTGAATTCCCAATCCTGATTGGTGTTGCTTTAGGATAGAGCTGTTTTGATGGCGAGCACTGGCTTTGGACAAACAGGACCTCAGTTTTGTCAGCATTCAGTTTCAACCAGTTATCATTCATCCATGCCTGAAGCACAGCTAAGCAAGAGTTTATTTTTGGGGTAGGGTCTGTTCCACCAGGTTTGAAGGACAGGTATAGCTGTGTGTCATCGGCGTAGCAGTGGTACGTCAGGCCATGTCGTTGGATAAGTGTACCGAGTGGCAACATGTAGATTGCAAACAGCAGAGGGGATAGGATTGATCCTTGTGGCACTCCGAATTGTAGAGGTGCAGGTTTGGACATTATAGGTCCTAGGGATACTCTCTGTGTTCTGTCAGTCAGGAATGATCTGAACCACTGGAGGACTGATCCACTGATGCCACAGTACTCCTGCAGTCTGTTAAGCAGGATTTCATGGTCAACTGTATCAAAAGCAGCTGAGAGATCCAACAGGATTAGGATGGAGCATTCCCCTCTGTCCCTTGCCATGAGCAGATCGTTGCAGACTTGGATGAGGGCTGTTTCGCAGCTGTGGTGTTTCTTAAAGAGACTCTGTAACAAATTGTTTATCTTTATTTCTTCTATGCTATAAGTTCCTATGCCTTTTCTAATGTGGTCTGGCTTACTGCAGCTTTTCCTAATTGCACAGTAGCTGTGTTATCTCTGTTATATGATCTAATCTTCTCTCTATAGTCGGCACAGTCAGGCTGAGGCAGTCAGACTGGAATGTGCAGGGCTGCTTGTGATTAGCTAGAAGCTGTACACACCCCCTGCAGGCTCTGTGTGACTAACACACTCTGCTTAGCTGAGCCTATTAGAAGCTGGTTAGTTTGTTTGTAAACACTGCCTAAAACTGGCAATTACAAGCCAGGTTTGCAGCAGAGAATGGCAGAAACAGCACAGAGGGGACCAGGAGCACATAATGAATAGAATGGTATGCTTTTTATTGTAAGAATTTCAGAGTACAGATTCTCTTTAAAGCCAGATTGTAGAGGGTCCAGGATGTTGTTTACTGACAGCCTGGTTTCAAGTTGCAGATAGACAGCCTTTTCAATAACTTTACCTAAGAAGGGGAGGTTGGAGACAGGTCTGTAGCTGCTCATAGCATCTGGATCCATGGAAGGTTTTTTAAGAAGGGGCTTGATGATTCCTTCTTTTAGAGAGGTAGGAAACCTCCCTGCTTGCAGAGAGCAATTTACTATTTTGTGAAATGCTGGACCAAGCAGGTCAGGGCATTTCAGCATATGTTTAGTTGGTCCAGGGTCCAGGTCGCAGGTTGTCTGGCGGAGACGACAGAGGATGTCTGAGATCTCTTCCTCACTAATACTTTTGAAATCAGTCCAGGGTGTTAGGTTGTTTTTGCAGCTATTTCCATTAGTTGCATGAGTCTTGGGTGCTGTGGACTGAATGAGAGACCGAATAGAAGATACTTTGTCAGCAAAGTAGCAGGCAAATTTCTCACATAGCTCCTTTGAGGGAGTTATAGTGGGTTTTAGACAGGATGGATTACATAGTCTATCAACTGTGCGGAATAGTTGGGTTGGTCTGTTGGCGGCCTTTGCGATCTCCTGTGATAGGTAGGAGGATTTTTTCTTGGTGATCGCATTTTGGTAGCTTTCCCGGTGAGAGACAAGGGTGTGTTTATCTTTTGAATTCTGAGATTTTCGCCACTTCCTTTCTAGTCTGCATATACAACCATGCAGTGTCATCTGCCTATGACGCCCTCGCTCCAGTTCGCATCAAACGATCTACACCACTTCACCATGCACGGTGGTTTGACAGCTCACTAAAGGACCTAAAGAAAGAAGTGCGCAGACTAGAAAGGAAGTGGCGAAAATCTCAGAATTCAAAAGATAAACACACCCTTGTCTCTCACCGGGAAAGCTACCAAAATGCGATCACCAAGAAAAAATCCTCCTACCTATCACAGGAGATCGCAAAGGCCGCCAACAGACCAGCCCAACTATTCCGCACAGTTGATAGACTATGTAATCCATCCTGTCTAAAACCCACTATAACTCCCTCAAAGGAGCTATGTGAGAAATTTGCCTGCTACTTTGCCGACAAAGTATCTTCTATTCGGTCTCTCATTCAGTCCACAGCACCCAAGACTCATGCAACTAATGGAAATAGCTGCAAAAACAACCTAACACCCTGGACTGATTTCAAAAGTATTAGTGAGGAAGAGATCTCAGACATCCTCTGTCGTCTCCGCCAGACAACCTGCGACCTGGACCCTGGACCAACTAAACATATGCTGAAATGCCCTGACCTGCTTAGTCCAGCATTTCACAAAATAGTAAATTGCTCTCTGCAAGCAGGGAGGTTTCCTACCTCTCTAAAAGAAGGAATCATCAAGCCCCTTCTTAAAAAACCTTCCATGGATCCAGATGTTATGAGCAGCTACAGACCTGTCTCCAACCTCCCCTTCTTAGGTAAAGTTATTGAAAAGGCTGTCTATCTGCAACTTGAAACCAGGCTGTCAGTAAACAACATCCTGGACCCTCTACAATCTGGCTTTAAGAAACACCACAGCTGCGAAACAGCCCTCATCCAAGTCTGCAACGATCTGCTCATGGCAAGGGACAGAGGGGAATGCTCCATCCTAATCCTGTTGGATCTCTCAGCTGCTTTTGATACAGTTGACCATGAAATCCTGCTTAACAGACTGCAGGAGTACTGTGGCATCAGTGGATCAGTCCTCTAGTGGTTCAGATCATTCCTGACTGACAGAACACAGAGAGTATCCCTAGGACCTATAATGTCCAAACCTGCACCTCTACAATTCGGAGTGCCACAAGGATCAATCCTATCCCCTCTGCTGTTTGCAATCTACATGTTGCCACTCGGTACACTTATCCAACGACATGGCCTGACGTACCACTGCTACGCCGATGACACACAGCTATACCTGTCCTTCAAACCTGGTGGAACAGACCCTACCCCAAAAATAAACTCTTGCTTAGCTGTGCTTCAGGCATGGATGAATGATAACTGGTTGAAACTGAATGCTGACAAAACTGAGGTCCTGTTTGTCCAAAGCCAGTGCTCGCCATCAAAACAGCTCTATCCTAAAGCAACACCAATCAGGATTGGGAATTCAGACAAACAGCTCCAACCTTGTGCGCAGCCTTGGCGTACTAATCGATGGGGAATTGAGTTTCAGAAATCAAATTTCATCTGTAGTTAAATCTTCCTTCTTTCATCTGAAAAACATTGCAAAGATTAAACATCTGATTCCCCCAGAGGATCTTCAAACCCTAGTCCACGCCTTCATCACATCACGGCTGGACTACTGCAATGCCCTTTATGCTGGCCTCCCCAAAAAAGACCTGCGTCGCCTGTAATTAGTGCAGAATGCTGCTGCCAGATTGCTAACAAACCAGCCTCGCTACTGTCACATTACACCGATCCTTCGCTCACTGCACTGGCTACCAGTAGAATGGAGAATACTCTTCAAGATTGGACTGCTGACATTCAAATCCCTGCACAATCTGGGCCCTGGATACATGAAGGACTTGCTGAAGCTGCACCACACCTCTCACAACCTCAGATCAGCAAGTTCTATAAACTTGGTCACTCCCAGAGTGCACCTCAAAAAATCTGGAGACAGAGCCTTCTGTCATGCTGCCCCTACTCTTTGGAACTCCCTACCACACCCAGTAAAGACAGCACTATCCCTGGAGCTATTCAAATCCAGACTGAAAAGCCACCTGTTTAGCCTGGCATTTCCAGATTTATAAAATTCTTCCTCTGTACCACGATGGTCGGAGCCATGCTTATGCGCTTTGAGTCCCACGGGAGAAAAGCGCTTTACAAATGTTATTTGTTGTTGTTGTTGTACAAATTCATTAGGAGTCGGAGTCTGTGCATTTTTTCCCGACTCCGACTCCAGGCACCCAAAATTGCCCGACTCCACGACTCCGACTCCACGACTCCGACTCCACAGCCCTGTTTCATGCTAAGCACATTAAGAACTCTATAATTCACAGCCAAGCAATAAGGTACAACCGGATTTGTTCTGACAGGATGGACAGAGACAAGCACCTGGATCGCCTTAAGAACACTTTCATTAAACAAGGTTACAGTCCTCATATGGCTGAGGCCCAAATCAGGAAAGCCAGCAACATCCCCAGGACTGAACTCCTGAAATATAAGCAAAACCAGAAAGAGGAACGTGTCCCTTTAGTTGTCACCTATAACCCACACCTGGAAATCTTAAGGAGGATTGCTAAGGAACTACATCCCATTTTACACAAGGATCACAGACTGAGAACGATATTTCCTAAACCTCCACTCGTCATATTGGCAACCACACAATCTAAAACAGATGATTGTCAGGAGTTCTTTGAATAGGCCTCAACAAAACGGAACATCACCCTGCCAACAAAAAATATGTGGGACCTGCAGACACATTTACTCCACTGACAGGGTAAGGATACCAGGTTCACAACAGGAGTACAGAGTACAAGGTACATTTTCCTGTGGTTCCACCAATCTGGTATATCTGATCATGTGTGCTAAATGCCCCAATGTTATGTACGTGGGAGAAACTGGACAAACTCTGCGCAAACGTATGAATGGACACAGGCACACTATTAAAGATACCAAATCTGGACTCCCAGTTGCTACACACTTTCGGTCCAACGGACACAGCATGGAGGATCTTCGTGTCACTGCCCTGAAGGGTGGCTTCAAAACGTCAAATGATCGTTTAATAGCAGAAACAAAATTTATAAATTGGTTCAAAGCTGTGCAGAACGGTTTGAATAAGGACAACAACTTTCTATATTGGTATGAGACTGATGATATTTGAACTTTTCTCAGCCATTATAGCTGAACTTGTGAACTAAGAATTTACGATACCTCTGTGTCAGTCCAACTCCCAGGTATGTGAGCAGGGAGTAAACAAGGATCCTGATCTTAGCTTACAACCTCTAACCCCAGGTCGATGGACTGTGTGAATTAAGGCATCTTAATGACATGTTTTTATGCTTGAAAAAATATCTGTTTTCCCTTTTGATGTTGCATGTATATAAGCTGTCTGTACCACCAGTTTGCAAACTAACAGGATATAAGCCAGACGAAGGCTGCAAGGCAGAAAGCTTGCTTATTTTTATTCATTTTTAGTTAGCCAAAAAATGGTATCATCCTGATATAAAACTTCTTGCTTTTACTGATGGCTAACACGGTACAATACCCTACTGCTACTGCTTTCATTATAACCAAGTTAACGCCTGAGGTAAGATTTTACATAGCTTGCACTTTCTTATCATTAATCTCTTCCTTTCATCATTCTGATGTCCTACTGTCTAATATACTAAGTTATTTACTACTTACAGTAAATCAGTTTGTTAAGTAAACAAGTTGAGCTAAGCTATGGGGGACACACTGCTAGCCATGGCTGGGATTGCCCTACACTGAGTGTGTGAGTGTGAGTGTGTTTTAAATAGTTTTAAAATGGATCATGCTGCGAATGGTGAATAAATTGTGCGGATTTTACTTAAGGGCATTGTTGTGCTTTGAGGTATATTGGAATGCTGATTATATAAACAGAGCTGTGTGGCTATATGGAGAGGTCAGATACAGGCTGCTGTATGAAGTTGGATACATTAAGGCAAAGAAAATACTTGGCTTATTTGCACAAATAAATATCTGGTGAGCAGGGGAGAAAAGGGGGGGGTGACCCTGGTAATGGCCCCTCATGTCCCAATTTTGTATGCTTCTTGGCAAATCACACCTGTGGAGAATAATCAGCCAGCCGTTCCAGCTGCATTATGATCTGATATTTATGTTTAATCTTTAAAGGTGTATAGCGATTCAAGAGGACTTGTGGCGTATGCTTGCTTCAGGTTACACTTGAACATTGAGCGTTCTGTGAATTGGATTGTAGGTGTATGGGACTATAGGGTGGTCTTATGCGCTGCGCTCCACCACATAAAGGACACTATAGGATAGCGTAAGATTTTAAGCAAAGATTACACTAGTGCAATTCATGGCGTAATTCAGGGTCCGGCTATTTCCTATAGCTGTAAAAACATTACTGCGCAGGTCATAGATGCAGAAAAGACCTGTTTCTGCCTTTTCCCCAAAGTAAAATGTGTCAAATATGTTTAGAGTGACCCTGCGCTGGAATAGTACGCCCCAGGAGGGTTCAGGAAGCCTCTTGACTACATAGAGCATTACCATTTACTGAGGTAAGTGTTCAATTTAATTTACATTTTTTTGCTACAGGTACACTTTAAGACTATATGTAATCTTTAGGCCCTGTACACACTGTAAATCGCCAAGCGCAATGATTTTAAAATCCCACGCTTGCGTTTTTGTGATGCATTTTGCTTGCATTTTTCTTGTGATTGGCTAAAATATCTTTATCAGGAAATTGCATGGTCTCCTGGGATTTGACCTTAAAAAAAACGCAATGCAGCGCGTTTTTGTCTGTGATTTTTCAAAAGCAGCACACATAAAATGCTGCAGTCACGGTGATTGCTATTTTCTAAAATCGCATTGCACCACTGTGTACAGTTCATTACTATTTTCATTATTTTTAAAAAGTCTTTGCGATTGAAAAAATGTATGCGATTATAAGATGCAGTACAACACAGTCCGTGTGTACAAGCCCTTACACAATAACTTTTCAAGAGCTTTCTGTGGTACAGCATGTTCGTATCCTGCAGCTTTATTACTGCTGCAAAATATTTATGGTCTGTAAGAAGTACAGCTATAAAAGAATGTCATTCGTATCAAACTCTCACCTGATCCCCATAAGCATGACGTCCAATGATGATAGGCTTGACCCATCCAGAAATAAGTCTGGGAATGTTCTTGCAAATGATGGCCTCCCTAAATACAGTTCCCCCCAGAATGTTTCTGATGGTTCCATTAGGGGACTTCCACATTTGCTTTAGTTTGAACTCCTCTACTCTTTTCTCATCAGGAGTTATCGTAGCGCACTTAATTCCAACATTATACTTTTTTATTGCTTCAGCAGCTTCAACAGTGACCTTATCATCAGTCAAGTCACGAGACTCAATACCAAGATCATAACTGTAAGGATAGATACATGTAAAGCATTAAAGGGTTAAAATATCATCATGCACACTGTACTACTGCCATTGCCCTGTAAACCACAAACAATTATATATATTACATTATTATATATATTTGGTGAATAAAGGGGATTTGGGTTCTGACTATGTATAATGAGACAGAGACATTTGTTCAAATATAGTATTTTGTGTAGCATCCTTAAATTCGCAGATGCACTGACCAATAAGATTTGTCATTCCAAAGGAATTTGTAAGACCAACCCCAGCTAAAAATTCAAAGATGCAATATATCTGGGAAGCAGTGAAATACTAGCACACTTGCACTTCAATGTATTATATGGACAATCTTAGGACAGTCTTAAAAATAAATTCAAAGTTGCTTTTGCTGGGTTTCCTTAAACCTTTCCGAGACAAAAAAAAAAAAAGTTTTCTTCCCTCTAATAAGTTTATCAGAAGTCAAAGCGAAGAAAACTGGTGTTTAACCCCTTTACTCATTTAGGCCCGGTTCACATTAGCGGCTGCTATCCGGAATCGCCTTGCCGGAGCCGTGCCGGAGCCGGACCGCATGCGGACCGGACGAAACGGACGCACGGCATAGCAATGAAAGTCTATGCGACCGTTCACATGCGTCCGTTTCGTCCGGACCGGAGCCGGACCGGATCCGGACTCCGGCGTCCGTTCCAACATGCGCTATTTTTTGGTCCGGCTGGTCCGGCTGACGTATCCGGACCGGAGCCGGAATGTTGCATCCGGCCAATGGAAACCAATGAGAACCGGAGAGCGCACAACACACTGGCTATAAAAACCGGATGTTGTACCACACTTCCTATGCTGACTCTATGGTATGGTGGCCATTTTGGATGGGGACCACATGGCACCAGCGTTCACAGAGTGGAGCAGCAGTGACTTCATGCTGGAGCTCTTTGGCAGCAATATGGAGCAGGATCTGTCTGATAGCGAGGGGGTGAGGCCCTACACATCAGAAGACCTCATCCTACAGGTGCAGCAGGTACCAGCCCTGTGGGACAAGGGGGATGCGGACCACAGCAACATCAAAAAATGCAGAGGCCTGTGGAAAAAAATTGCCAAGCTGTATGTGGAGGACTTTGAGCACTTGAGCAAGAGACAGCAAGGCACAGAGGGTATGTTGACTAGAAGTTTTTTGGGGGGGCTTGTGGTTTAAGCTTGTGATGTATTCCACTTTTGCTATGGATTTGTGTCACCCACGTGTTGCCCACCCACCAGTGGCCCACCCACCTGTTCCCCACCCACCTGTACCCCACCTGTGATGTATCCCACCCACCTGTACCCCACCTGTGATGTATCCCACCCACCTGTACCCCACCTGTGATGTATCCCACCTGTGATGTATCCCACCCACCTGTACCCCACCTGTGATGTATCCCACCCACCTGTACCCCACCTGTGATGTATCCCACCCACCTGTACCCCACCTGTGATGTATCCCACCCACCTGTACCCCACCTGTGATGTATCCCACCCACCTGTACCCCACCTGTGATGTACCCCACCTGTGCTGTATCCCACCCACCTGTGATGTATCCCACCCACCTGTACCCCACCTGTGATGTATCCCACCCACCTGTACCCCACCTGTGATGTATCCCACCCACCTGTACCCCACCTGTGATGTATCCCACCCACCTGTACCCCACCTGTGATGTACCCCACCTGTGCTGTATCCCACCCACCTGTGATGTATCCCACCCACCTGTACCCCACCTGTGATGTATCCCACCTGTGATGTATCCCACCCACCTGTACCCCACCTGTGATGTATCCCACCCACCTGTACCCCACCTGTGATGTATCCCACCCACCTGTACCCCACCTGTGATGTACCCCACCTGTGCTGTATCCCACCCACCTGTGATGTATCCCACCCACCTGTACCCCACCTGTGATGTATCCCACCCACCTGTACCCCACCTGTGATGTATCCCACCCACCTGTACCCCACCTGTGATGTATCCCACCTGTGATGTATCCCACCCACCTGTACCCCACCTGTGATGTATCCCACCCACCTGTACCCCACCTGTGATGTATCCCACCCACCTGTACCCCACCTGTGATGTATCCCACCCACCTGTACCCCACCTGTGATGTATCCCACCTGTGATGTATCCCACCCACCTGTACCCCACCTGTGATGTATCCCACCCACCTGTACCCCACCTGTGATGTATCCCACCCACCTGTACCCCACCTGTCATGTATCCCACCCACCTGTACCCCACCTGTCATGTATCCCACCCACCTGTACCCCACCTGTGATGTACCCCACCTGTGCTGTATCCCACCCACCTGTGATGTATCCCACCCACCTGCGATGTACCCCACCTGTGCACATAAAACATACACAATGACCAATTATTAAACATCAATTTATGGTAAAAAATTAAGACATTTAAAATCACTTAAAAACTTGAAACTCCAAAATAAACACATTTCAACAAAACATATTAAAAACCAAACATTCACCCTCGTCCTGGTGGTGTGGTAAAATAAAGTCTCAGTTGGTCCCTGTTCCGCAGTGACACTACCCTTGGCCTGGTTGCATACCTCCGCAGGGGCATTAGTGGAAGCACATTCGGGGGTTCCGGAGTCTCTCTTTCCTCCTGCCGCACAAAGTTGTGGAGGATGCATGCTGCCTTCACCACGACAACTGCGTTGCCCGGTTTCAGCAGCATGGGCGTGTGGAACACCCTCCACTTTGACACCAGGATCCCGAAAGTGCACTCCACCATTCTCCTTGCACGGCTCAACCGAGCATTGAAGTGTAGCTGGCTGGCATCAAGTCCCCTGTCTGGGTACGGACGCATTACATGGTCGGACAGGGCGAAGGCCTCGTCCCCCACAAACACATAGGGGTAGGCCGGTGCCCTTGTCCCAGGCCAGGGTCTGTCACGGGGGAGACGCAGTCTGCCTTCCTCCATCAGCCAGCAAAGGGTCGTACGCTGGAAAATTCCAGAGTCATTGGAACTACCGTACGACCCCACATCCACGTACACAAACTTGTAGTCCGCATCTGCCACTGCCATTAGAACAATGCTGAAGTATTTTTTATAGTTGAAATAATGGCTGCCACTCCCCACGGGTTTCTGAATCCGGATGTGTTTCCCATCCAGTGCGCCAACACAATTAGGAAACTTGCACTCGGTCCAGAAGCCCTGGGCGATCTCCTCCCATTTCGTGGTGTCCGGCACAGGCATGTATCTGGCCCTCAGTCGCGTCCAAAGGATCCTCGAAGTCCTCACGACGATGCCTGCCACCGTGCTCTTCCCAATACGAAATGTGACATGTAGCGATGTATATGTTTGTCCAGTTGCGATGTACCTACAAGAGAAATAATCGAAATCAATTTTTCATGTCGTTACAGGAGAAAGGTTCAAGACAAGGTGGCGCAATATACGGGATGCATACGTGAAATGGCTACGGAAGAAAAAACTTGCTGAACGAAGTGGCAGTGGCGGGGGAAGGCGACAAAAAAACTACCAATTTGCCAAGCAATTGTCTTTCATCAATGCAAGCCTGGAACCTAGACTGTAAGTACCACTACTGTGGGCAGGAACTGAGAGCTCATTTACCATGACTTCGGCCATGTATTGCTATGGCCTCAATTCCCATGGCTAGCGAACTTTTCTCACAAGCTTTATCAAATGTTGGGTAGAAACGGTTGATAAAGTGTTTGCTAGTGTTTGCTAGCTCTGTGAATTGACGCCACATGCTGTTTGGCACACCAATAAATATTGTTTTTATCTACAGGACTGAAGACAATTTGGAGCAAGAGGAACCGACCCAGGAGGCACGGTTCAGCAGTGAGGAGAGCTTGGTGGATGATGACGTCGCCGATGTAACCTATTGCCCCGAGGAGAGGAGTAGGAGGAGGGAGTCCTTAATCCCAACTCTCTCCTTTGATGATGACTTGGCAGAAGAGAGCTTGGATGTTGAGGTTGCAGGACCGAGTGTGGAAGAAGCTGCACCTCCACAATCGACCGCTATGGAAGCTCCAGGGGAACAAGAACAAAGTGAGGAGCACCGAGAGACTGCAGCACAACCAGCGCGCAGGGCAACCCCGACACAGGCCAGAGGACGGGAAGATGCTGCCACACCACCAGTGAGGACCACCACACCAGTGAGGCGTCGAGGTACCCTCCCCCCAACAAGGAGAGAGACAGAGTCCGAGATGTCCGGGGCTGTCTCCGGACTTCTCGGGATTCTTCAGAGCCACCAAACTCTCATAACCCGGCAGTTGCAAGATGAGGACAGGGGCCAGATCATGGAGCAGTACAAGTCCCACATCACTTCACTGCAATGTGAGCTCGACGCTGTACATGGGCACTACAGGGACGAGCTTAAAATGATTCATGAGATGCACAGAGGAGAAATCGACCAACTGCGTGCGCAGCATCATCAGTCGGTGGGCCAGCTGCAGAACATGATGCAGCAAATGCATCAACAAAGCAAGGAACTACTGAAATTGCAGGCACACCCGTGTTTTCACACTGTGATGTCTCTAATACCATATTTGGAAAAGGTGCCTTCCCAAAACCTGATGGCGTGCCATTCCAATTTGCTGGAGGTGATTAAACAGCACATGGACACGCCATTATTGCAACCACCAATTTTTAGACCCCCACAACCAACAGCGGTGCCCACCTGGCAATCATCACAGATGTACACCGGCTACAGAGGCAGTCAATATGGGCCACCGCTGTCAGGGTCCAGCTCATCCACGACCAGCACCCAAGAGAGTCCAGATTTCCAGGCAGCAACTCCCACCTTTTCTAGTAGTGGTGCCGATACAATTTGAAAAAAAAAGTCAAATTGTTCCTGGACATGCTCCTCTGAATACCTCCGATCCTCGGAGGAAGGATACCATCACAGGGCTTTTTAGCCCAACCTTTTCCCTGCCCCATCTCCTTCAACCAAGGTTCAGAGGTGTTCAGATGACCATGTCAGGGAACTTTTGGTTTTGCTGGACTTGAACTTTAGGGCCTGGTGTCCCCGAAAGACACTACCTGGGTCACAACCTTGTGCCTGTTGCACTGCACCTGTAGTCCTGCACCTGTGCCTTTGATTCCTCTTGTTCCTTACTTTGTTGTTCCTAATCACTTGCACAAGACCCTTGGAGCCATGGGTGAAGGACACCTTCACTGGTCGGTGAGAGGCCTAGCCTTTTCACTGACCTGTGTCCTTCATCCATGGCTCAGAGGGTCCTGTGCCAGTGGTTAGGTTTTAGAAGCACTAATAATTTAGGGCCTGGTGTCCCCGAAAGACACTACCTGGGTCACAACCTTGTGCCTGTTGCACTGCACCTGTAGTCCTGCACCTGTGCCTTTGATTCCTCTTGTTCCTTACTTTGTTGTTCCTAACCACTTGCACAAGACCCTTTGAACCATGGATGAAGGACACCTTGACTGGTCGGTGAGAGGCCTAGCCTTTTCACTGACCTGTGTCCTTCATCCATGGCTCAGAGGGTCCTGTGCCAGTGGTTAGGTTTTAGAAGCACTAATAATTTAGGGCCTGGTGTCCCCGAAAGACACTACCTGGGTCACAACCTTGTGCCTGTTGCACTGCACCTGTAGTCCTGCACCTGTGCCTTTGATTCCTCTTGTTCCTTACTTTGTTGTTCCTAACCACTTGCACAAGACCCTTTGAACCATGGATGAAGGACACCTTGACTGGTCGGTGAGAGGCCTAGCCTTTTCACTGACCTGTGTCCTTCACCCATGGCTCAGAGGGTCCTGTGCCAGTGGTTAGGTTTTTAAAGCACTTCAATTTTAGGGCCTGGTGTCCCCGAAAGACACTGCCTGGGTCACAACCTTGTGCCTGTTGCACTGCACCTGTAGTCATGCACCTCTGCCATCGGTTCCTCTTGCTCCTCACTTTGTTCTTGTTCCTAACCACTTGCACAAGACCCTTTGAACCATGGATGAAGGACACCTTGACTGGTCGGTGAGAGGCCTAGCCTTTTCACTGACCTGTGTCCTTCACCCATGGCTCAGAGGGTCCTGTGCCAGTGGTTAGGTTTTTGAAGCACTTCAATTTATTAGGGCCTGGTGTCCCCGAAAGACACTACCTGGGTCACAACCTTGTGCCTGTTGCACTGCACCTGTAGTCATGCACCTCTGCCATCGGTTCCTCTTGCTCCTCACTTTGTTCTTGTTCCTAACCACTTGCACAAGACCCTTTGAACCATGGATGAAGGACACCTTGACTGGTCGGTGAGAGGCCTAGCCTTTTCACTGACCTGTGTCCTTCACCCATGGCTCAGAGGGTCCTGTGCCAGTGGTTAGGTTTTTAAAGCACTTCAATTTTAGGGCCTGGTGTCCCCGAAAGACACTACCTGGGTCACAACCTTGTGCCTGTTGCACTGCACCTGTAGTCCTGCTCCTCTGCCATCGGTTCCTCTTGCTCCTCACTTTGTTCTTGTTCCTAACCACTTGCACAAGACCCTTTGAACATTGGATGAAGGACACCTTGACTGGTCGGTGAGAGGCCTAGCCTTTTCACTGACCTGTGTCCTTCACCCATGGCTCAGAGGGTCCTGTGCCAGTGGTTAGGTTTTTAAAGCACTTCAATTTTAGGGCCTGGTGTCCCCGAAAGACACTACCTGGGTCACAACCTTGTGCCTGTTGCACTGCACCTGTAGTCCTGCTCCTCTGCCATCGGTTCCTCTTGCTCCTCACTTTGTTCTTGTTCCTAACCACTTGCACAAGACCCTTTGAACCATGGATGAAGGACACCTTGACTGGTCGGTGAGAGGCCTAGCCTTTTCACTGACCTGTGTCCTTCACCCATGGCTCAGAGGGTCCTGTGCCAGTGGTTAGGTTTTTAAAGCACTTCAATTTTAGGGCCTGGTGTCCCCGAAAGACACTACCTGGGTCACAACCTTGTGCCTGTTGCACTGCACCTGTAGTCCTGCTCCTCTGCCATCGGTTCCTCTTGCTCCTCACTTTGTTCTTGTTCCTAATCACTTGCACAAGACCCTTGAAACCATGGATGAAGGACACCTACACTGGTCGGTGAGAGGCCTAGCCTTTTCACTGACCTGTGTCCTTCATCCATGGCTCAGAGGGTCCTGTGCCAGTGGTTAGGTTTTTGAAGCACTAATAATTTAGGGCCTTTTGTCCCCAAAAGACACTACCTGTAGTCCTGCTCCTCTGCCATCGGTTCCTCTTGCTCCTCACTTTGTTCTTGTTCCTAATCACTTGCACAAGACCCTTGGAGCCATGGATGAAGGACACCTTGACTGGTCGGTGAGAGGCCTAGCCTTTTCACTGACCTGTGTCCTTCATCCATGGCTCAGAGGGTCCTGTGCCAGTGGTTAGGTTTTTGAAGCACTTCAATTTATTAGGGCCTGGTGTCCCCGAAAGACACTTGGGCAGCTATGCCCTGCAACTCTTCCAGCACAAAGTTGGTGGTTGGTGTTCCTTAAAACTGACCGGGCTATACCATAGATATGTTATTTTTTTGTCTTCCATGTTGGAAGAATGTTTCCATGTTGGAAAGTGGTTGTTTTTGCAATAAAAAAAATTTGTTTTTACATACCTCAGTGTGATGAGTAGTTGTTCTTGTGGTGTGACTGCTCTCCTGAACGTGGTATCCTTCTTCCTAAGGTCATCCTTCACCATCTCCAAAAGGGTATCAAACCTGTCAGGAGATGTAAAGGAAGAAGCTGTAAAGTATGTTGTGGGACAAGGTGTTGGGTGGAGGATGGGGGAGGTGTGTTTACAGAGGTTTGGGAGTGTTGTGGAGGGTGGGGGTGTAGTGTATAGCTAGGTATACAGGGGTGTGGGGGTCAGGGTGGTGTGTTTAGCTAGGTATACAGGGATGAGGTGTTGTGGGGGTGAGGGTGGGGTGTTTAGGAATGGTGGGGGTTGGTGTATTTAGGCCTATATACTTACAGGGGAATAGACATCCGAGTGTAGCTGTAGAACTTCTGTGGGTGTCGTCTGAGGTCCCGGTAGAGGGCCTGGAACTCTCCCTTCCTCTGCCTCCTGGCTAGTAGAGGGTGCACCCACCATCTCCTGCGAGGAGCACGCCTTCTCCCCACATAGTAGTAGGTAAACAACAGGAAGGAGAGAATTCCCAGGTAATAAGCGTAAAAAATGACTGGATCCATGGTCCCAACTGCTGTCTCTGTATCCAAGGATGGTCTCCACACATCCAGCTGTCTCCAACAATGACCCCAGAGCTTCTGCTGACCTCCCAGAACCCCAGGTATTTATACAGGTTGGTATCTCTTTAAGAATCCGGATCCGGACCGCAACCGTGTTCATACCGCACGGAAACCGTATGCAAACGGACCGGATCCGGACCGGATCCGGACAGGAACCGTACGGTTCAGGTCCGATCCGGCTCCGGTGCGGTCCGGACATCCGGTGCGGTTTTTGCAAAACCGCAAGTGTGAACGGGGCCTTACCTGGGACTTGGAGGCATCTGGGGGTCCCCTTATTAAAGATTCTGCCATGAGTCTCCCCCCCCCCCCCCCCCACTCCAATCTCAGGACCTATCCCCACCTCCCCAAGCTCCAGGCAAACATGAGCCATAGTCCTTGACATGACCAGAGGCTTTACAAGAGAGGGGAAGGGATTCAGTCCCTCTACTGAAGAGTCTCCTCCAGGTCATTGAACATGCAACTGGTATGGTTAATATGGTTCCAGTTCCCTTGCTTAGGTTCATATCTATATAAATTAGAAGGAAAAGTGTTATTGTTTAATATTGTTTTCTCATTGTAATTGTATATGCCATCACTTCTTCACACTCCACATCTCACTCAGTTATGATAAAAGCTTTACTATAATCAACTTTCAAAGATTTGCACCTCTTCAAACATCACAACACATCATAGCAATCATAGCATACAGACTATCAATGCTTCCCTTCCGCCCAAAATCCATGGAAAGTACTTACTATCTACCAATTAGGAGCTCTCTAGATTAGCCTTTTTAATATAGTTGAACCAGGACTTCCAACCAAACTCTTTCTCCACCTAGCATTGAGTAACAATAACAATAACAATAACATTTATATAGCGCTTTTCTCCCTGGGGACTCAAAGCGCTGCGACCCTGCATTATGCAGTCTCAAAGGTTCGGGAAAAGAGGTGAGTTTTTAGCCTTTTTTTAAAGCTGTCCAGAGAAGTAGCCTCTCGTACTGATTGTGGAAGTGAGTTCCATAGAGTAGGGGCTGCGTAGGAAAAGGCCCGAGCACCAAATGTTAAGTGTATCCTGGGAATAACCAGCTTCATCTTGTTGGCAGAGCGGAGGGTGCGTGAAGGGGCATAAAGTTCCAATAGATCCGCTATGTATTTGGGTCCCATGTGGTGTAGAGCCTTGAATGTCAGCAGGCAGATCTTAAAATTGATTCTCCATTTTACTGGCAACCAGTGAAGAGTTTGCAGTACTGGGGTGATGTGTGAGCTGCGGGGGGCATTGGCTAGGAGTCTGGCTGCGGCATTCTGTACTAGCTGTAAGGGGCGCAGAGCCTTATCTGTAGATCCGATGAACAGGGCGTTGCAGTAGTCTAGGCGGGAGGATACAAATGCGTGAACCAGGGCAGGTAGGTCTTCAGCTGGGATAAGGTGTTTGATTTTCGCTATATTTCTTAGATGGAAGAAGGAAGACTTGACGACAGCTGATACCTGCTGTCTGAGTTTTAGATTTCCATCCAGGATCACCCCAAGGTTTCGCACAGAGTCTTTATACTGTACAGTATCTCCCCCAATTGCTAGTTTGAGGTGGTGAGCGTTTTGAACTTTATCCATCATGTGTGGACCACCTACCACCAACACCTCTGTTTTGTCAGAGTTCAGCCTCAGCCAGCTGGTGTTCATCCAATTTTGTAAATCCACTAGACACGCATTTATGGATGCTGATGGGTCTTGGGTGCCAGGCTTGAAGGACAGATACAGTTGTGTGTCATCTGCATAACAATGGTATCCTAGGCCATAGTTCTGGATTATTTTGCCCAGTGGGAGCATGTAGGCTGCAAAGAGTAATGGTGATAGTACAGAACCCTGTGGAACTCCATAGGCAAGTGGCACTGGATTAGAGTAGTGTGTGCCCAGACATACTTGCTGTGTCCTGCCAGATAGGAAGGTCTGAAACCATCTAAGAACAGTACCCCTTAGGCCACAGTAATTCTTCAGTCGCTGGATAAGAATTTCATGATCCACAGTATCAAATGCTGCTGACGAGTCAAGAAGAATCAGAACTGAGCAATCACCCTTGTCCCTTGCAGTAAGTAGATCATTCATTACTCGGACTAATGCGGTTTCAGTGCTGTGCCTTTTCCTGAATCCTGACTGAAAAGTATCAAAGATGTTGTTATCTGTAAGCCTGGCTTCTAGCTGGTTGGCGACTGCTTTCTCGATAACTTTTGATAGGAATGGTAAGTTCGCCACAGGTCTGTAGTTGGTTACAGAATCAGGATCTAGTGATGGTTTCTTCAGGAGGGGTTTTATGATTGCTTTCTTTAGTTCTTCTGGGAAAAGACCACTTTGTAAGGAGCACTGAGTGATTTTGTGAAGTGCTGGCCTGATCAGCTCTGGGCACTGCATTAAGGATCCAGTTGGGCCAGGATCCAGGTCGCAGGTAGTGGGGCGGAGACTTTGAATGAGAATTCCAAAATCTTCTACACTCAGAGTGTCAAAGACTTGCCATGGTGGTACGGTAGTAGGCATATGCAACGTCCAGTGGTCAATTGATGTAGTTGGTGTAATGCTGGCACGGATGGTAGACACCTTGTTTGTGAAGAAGGCAGAGAATT
The DNA here is from genome assembly GCF_040937935.1 of Hyperolius riggenbachi. NCBI lineage: Eukaryota > Metazoa > Chordata > Amphibia > Anura > Hyperoliidae > Hyperolius > Hyperolius riggenbachi. The sequence goes on from NC_090652.1 coordinate 187,027,283, forward strand.
CTTCACACCTTTCCCTGGAGTATGTGGTTGGGGCTTTTAGGCAGGAAGGATTGCAGAGTGATTCCACTGTGTGGAAGAGTTGAGCAGCTCTGTTGTTGGCTGTAGATATTTTGTGCGAGATAAAGTCTGATTTTTTCTTGGTTATTGCTTGTTGGTATTGTCTGAGGTGTTGAACTAGGCTAGATTTGTGCTCCTCAGACCCTGATTTACGCCACTGTCTTTCTAGTCTGCGCCCTTTCTTTTTTAGATCCATGATGGTTTTGTCAAACCAATTAGCTTTCTGCTTTTTGGTTGCTGATTTGGTGCGCCATGGGGCAATACTGCGCCATGGGGCAATGCTGTCGAGTAAGTATCATGATCTGAGGCAAAACCTATGTTATGTTAGACCAACATTTTTCTTCCACACCAATGCAAAGCATTCTCGTTTGCAGGGATTATTCACAGAGAGACAAAGTTTTCATGTTGTTCATCTAAAACACATCTCCCTTTGGAAAAAAACTTGTTGCCTAAATCACCACCCAGTCTGAGTTTGAGAATGTGGTAACCACTGACCAAAAGTTATGGACCAGGCATCTAAATTTAGCAAAATTTAGATGCCTGGTCCAAAAAATAGCATTTAAAGAGGAGCCGTAATGACATACAGTAGAACACAGCACGGTGGGCAGCACGGTGGCGTAGTGGTTAGCTCTCTCGCCTTGCAGCTCTGGGTCCCTGGTTCGAATCCCAGCCAGGGCACAATCTGCAAAGAGTTTGTATGTTCTCTCCGTGTCTGCGTGGGTTTCCTCCGGGCACTCCGGTTTCCTCCCACATTCCAAAAACATACGGATAAGTTAATTGGCTCCCCCTAAAAAAAAAAATTGGCCCTAGACTACAGTACTTACACTACATAATATAGACATATGGCAATGGTAGGGATTAGATTGTGAGCTCCTTTGAGGGACAGTTAGTGACAAGATATATATATACACTGTACAGCGCTGCGTAATATGTCAGCGCTATATAAATACTAAATAATAATAATAATAAAATAATAACACACATTCATTATTTAGGATACCCATTTTTTTTACCTTAATTATCCTGGTCTAAAGTATCAGTAATGCTACACATATGTACATATTTCTGTATTGCTATAAAAACCCTGTATAATCTATGATCTCTCACATCTTTCTGCCCCAGAGCACTCTAGAAGATCATGTGATGTTCCTGCTCACTTCACAGAGAGAAGAAAAGGGGTGGGGTGTGTGTGTGGGGGGGGGGGGGGGAGGAAACAAACATCCCACAGCGATTCTCCTTGCCAGCAGTTAAGATGCTGGCATCACTAAACAAATTTAAGAATTTTGTAAATCAGGGTGAGCTAAGATTTTATAGCGGTTAAACATCGACAAAATAATTTATAAATGAATAAGAATTTATATTGTTTAAATTATACATGGATATGGATCTTCGGCAATTTGCCCTAGAAAATCCTCCAGTCAGTGGGCCAGTTGGCGTAGGCGCAGTCCAGCTGTGTGCGCTGCCCTGTTGTGCTCCCATACTCGGGAGCATGCTGCGCCTGACGCATAATGCCCCCAGCCACAGCAGCAGGATGGGGGCGCGCATGGTCAGGCCGCACATGCTCAGTAGGCCCCAGACCAGAGGAATTGCCGGGGCGAATTGCTGAAGATCTAGATGGCGCAGGAGGACGGCGAGGGAGTGATAAGCCTGGAGGGAGCTGGAGGAAGCCCCAGGTATGTATATTTTTGTTCCCCACTGCCCATCGCAGGCTTCGCTTTTAAAGTTCCCCTTTACATACAGAAAATCAGTGTTACATCTGTAATATACATTGATCAAGAATCTTTTACCATTAAGTAGATGGAAAAAATTGTGCTATATACTACATAAGAGATCTGCATACACAGCAGTACATTTGAAGCAACCTTTTCCAAGAGAAAATTGGAGTAGTGCCCCAGAATATTTTTCCTAGGTATCGGCCTGTGCAGTGGGCGGTCGTTAAGTGGTTAAAAAAACATTATAGCCCCCAGCAGACCTCGAGCTTTTGCCCCTGACAAACCTACTTACAACATTCCTCCCAGCATACAAAGATGCCATTCACCTAAATGTTTAGCTTGCGAATATTTACACCCCGGCAGACTTTCGTTTACATGCACCATCACTAATGAAACATTCAATATTCACCATTCCTTAAGCTCAGGGTTAGGGAACCTATGGCTCAGGAGCCAGGTGTGACTTTTGATGGCTACATCTGGCTCACATACAAATCAGTAGAGGTTGATTTACTAAGCTACATTGATCAAGCAGCGCAGCTTAGTGTGGCAGCGCAAATAAGATTTTCAAAGTAGGCACATTACTGCTGTAGCGTGCACTGCTAACTTACTCGCTCTACCCCAAAATGAACAGCTGCTCCAATTTTCCCACTCTGGACCCTGTCAGGTACAGTGACTTTGTAGGCTGAGATACCCACATTGCCTGTTCCTTGACAGGCAGTCTATCAGGCCAAAGTGCGGGGATCTCATCCTACAAAGTGAATCAACCCCCAAGTCAGCTAGCTAATTGAACAAGCTGTTAGTCAGTATTTCTCCTGTCTAGGAAATTGCTGATGTTGCTGAAACCCAAGCGAAACTAAAGACGTATCTGACACTTCCCCTCCCCGTTAGATCAACTGTATACACATCACCATGGCAACAGGGACATGAGCCCTCTGCTGCGCTTGCGTACTGTTCCAGTTTGAAACATATTGTATGGCTCTCACAGAATTACATTTTAAAATATGTGGTGCTTATGGCTCTCTCAGCCACAAAGGTTCCTGACCCCACGCAGCCGCGCTGACGTCATCGGACGTCTGCCGGGCTCTACTGCGCAGGCGCAGAACTACTGCGCCTGCGCAGTAGAGCCCGGCGGACGTCCAATGACGTCAGCGCGGCTGCGTGGGACGCAGAAGTGCCGGGCCTTGGAGCGCAGAAGAGCCCGACCTGGCCAGGTGGGGTCGGCCACCGGGAGCATGCGGAGCGGCGCCGAGGGCACCTCCTGCCTGCCACGGGCTGGAGGAAGCCCCAGGTAAGTGGAAATGGATTATTATTTTTTCACTCCCCTCCCTGAACCTTCCCTTTAAGTTACCTCCTCTGTAGTTATTTCCACATGCAGTTAACAGCCTGTCTTTAACTTTAGAATTCTGTAGTTATTTTAATGATTAAAATGTTAACTTTAGAGATCTCTCCTTAAAGTGAACCTCCAGACTAAAAATCGACTCAGCAGCACTGAAAAGGCCTGGTGTTTCTTTAACAGTTTCACAGCACATTGTTAGTTATTGGCTGGTCAGAGCTGGAGATAAACACGGAACACTTTAACGTGATTTACCAAATGCTTTAATCTTTGTGAAATGAAATATATTTCGCTGCATCTCCGGGAGCTTACTGCGCAGGCGCAATATGAGAAACCTCATACTGCGCCTGCGCAGTAAGCTCCTGGAGACTCGAGCGGGAGCATGCATTCATCGAATTAGTCGAATAATTGACCGGTGGCGGCAGCAGGGAATGGAGAATTGTAGGAGGACGGCGCAGGACATGACAGCTACAGGGGGCCAATAGAAGCCCCAGATAAGTGACATTTTTTGTTGTTTTTAATTATACACAGAACCCCTTTAACCACTTCAGGATTCTGCGTACGCTTAACTACGCCCCTGAATCCTGAAGTGGTTTCCATACGAGCGGCCGTTCCATGTCAGTTCACGGAGGGTGTCTCCGTGAACACCCTGCGAGCCGCCGATTGCGGCTCGCAGGGTAAATGTAAACACGCGGGGAAGATCTTCCCCGGTGTTTACATATATATGGCGCCGTAGAGGAGATCGGCAATCCCCGGCCTCTGATTGGCCGGGGATCGCCGGCATCTGATAGGCTAAAGCCTATCTATCCGGCGCAGGACGGCTTTCCGTCCTGCGCCACACACAGGGGACGGGAGAGGGAGGGAAGGAGGCAGAGGGAGGACTAGTGCTGTGGAGGGGGGCTTTGAGGAGCCCCCCCCCCCCCCCCCCGCTAGGCACAGCAGCGCGGCGGCGATCAGACCCCCCCAGCAGGACATCCCCTAGTGGGGAAAAAAGGGGGGAGGTCTGATCGCCCTGCCTGATTTCTGATCTGTGCTGCGGGCTGAAGAGCCCCCGCAGCACAGATCAGCCAAACCACCCGGAATCCGGAAGTGGTTAAAGAGACACTGAAGCGAAAAAAAATTATGATATTACGATTTGTATGTGTAGCACAGCTAAGAAATAAAACATTAAGATCAGATACATCAGTGTAATTGTTTTCAGTACAGGAAGAGTTGAGAAACTCCAGTTGTTATCTCTATGCAAACAAGCCATTAAGCTCTCTGACTAAGTTAGTCGTGGAGAGGGCTGTTATCTGACTTTTATTATCTCAACTGTTCCTGGACTATTTACTTTTCCTCTGCTAGAGGAGAGGTCATTACTTCACAGACTGCTCTGAAAGACTCATTTTGAATGCTGAGTGTTGTGTAATCTGCACATATTATAGAATGATGCAATGTTAGAAAAAACACTATATACCTGAAAATAAAAGTATGAGAATATTTTCCTTGCTGCTAATCTTCTAGTAATAATTCATAGTACACAACCAATTCACTATATCATATTTTTTTTTTCGCTTCAGTGTCTCTTTAAGTGAATGGCTAAGTTAGGTCTATGTGTTATTTCAAGACTAAATGCCGGCAAAGACTTGTAATTATATTCTTAATGCACCAATGCTGGCTATATGAAGTAAAAGAAACTGTAAATAGACATTTGTTATAATTTATTAATATTTACTCATCATGTAATATATGTTGGACAGCTAAATAAGGAATATTTAAAGAAAAGTTGTGTATATAATAAGGAAACATACATTGGTTATAGTAAAGTGACAATTAGTGAAACATTTTTATGAAAATATTATTTTTTATATATAATAAATATACTAATATGTTTAGTGACTATTAACCAGTTAAAGCTGGGGTATGATGGGTTAGGGATATAAAGGTATATTCGTATGGGGATAGGGAAAAAATAAATATATATGAAATTTTGGTGGTGATTATAATAAATGTTCTGATTAAATCAGAATAGTTTACTGCTTGGTGGTGGTGCACGTGGGTTTTTGACTAAAAATAGATAAAAAATAATAGAAAGTGAATGGAGGTAATAGGAATGGAGGGTAGTTGCTAGGAAAGGGGGGGGGGGGGAGGGAAATGGGCTTGAAAAGACAGAAAAAAGGGACAGATTGGAAGAGGAAGGGGAGAGGGAAAAGGGTATTAATAACGGTAAGGCCTAATTAAAAATTATTATGCTCAAGGCATTCATTCAGTCCTTGTGGACTCTTATACAAGCCTCATTTTTAGCTGCACAGAAGAAAACTGCCCAGGCAGTTTTCCCCTTATGCTGTGCAAAGCATAATGGGATTTCTGATGTTGTTCTCGTTCTGCTGTTTTAGTGAAATTTTTTTTTTTTTTTTTTTTTTTTTTTAACATTTTGAATTTGTCATTTGAAGCCTACTGTGTGCAGCTGGGAGGGGTTATCAGGACACAGGACAGTTGGAACTGTGTCTCATGCTCCCTGTCACCTCCTTTCAACCAAAAAGATGGCAGCCCCCATGATTCACAAACATTTGCCTGTTCTTTTAACCCCCTTGCCGGTCCAAATCCCGCGGCAAGGGGGCAGCGCAGCACTTTTTTTTTTTTTCTTAAATCATGTAGAGAGCCCTGGGCTCGCTACATGATGGCCGCTGAGCAGTGGCATTCCACCACCCACTCCGATCGCCTCCGGAGATCAGAGTAAGCAGGAAATACCGTTCAGAACGGGATTTCCTGCTGGGCTTCCCCGGTCGCCATGGCGATGGGGCGGGATGACGTCACCGACCTCATTGGACGTCAGAGGGAATCCCGATCCACCCCTCAGCGCTGCCTGGCACTGATTGGCCAGGCTGCGCAAGGAGTCTGAAGGGGGGGGGGGGGGGTTGGGGGCTGCGTGCAATAAAAAAATGTTTTATTCCATATCGGTCCAGCGGGGCCTGAGAAATCCTCCTGCGCAGGTTACCCCGAACTGAGCTCGGGATAAACGGCAAGGAAAGTTAAAACAGGGTGGGTAAAAGATTATATTACCTATCTAGTCTAATTAACATAACTAATGTAACTTAATGACAGTATGTTTGTTTAAGACAGAAGATTTAAGTTTACTACATGCCTTATCACCATGGTGATAACATTTCTGAGCTGTTTCTAGTGTTATTAAAAGACAAGAGATAAGCTTAGTGAATTGAGGACAATCTCCATGCGGTAATAGTTGACAGATGTAGCAGACAGCCAATAGGGAGAGCCAGAGAGCCAATAGTGAGAGCCCCACAGCCCTACCACTCACCCCATTTGATCCAATGCACTGGTGGGTGGGACTTGAGTAACAATGAGCAGGAAAATTGGTCATTTAAAAAAGCTTTTCTGTATCCCTTTAGATGTGCATATCTGTATACTGATAAACAGAAGAGCTTCCTCTAGTTAGCATGGATGCACATCTAAAGGGATGCTGGGGATGTACTGCCAGACCTTTTACACAGCTCGTGACACTTACCGAGCAGGGCTTAGTGAATTGAAGCATAGATT
>NC_090652.1:187043921-187116421 GCF_040937935.1 Hyperolius riggenbachi
TGTATGGCCACCTTTAGATTTGTACAGGGTACACATGTTTACGCTCACCAATCGCTGCCAATGGGAGTGTGCTGCGGGAGCAATCGTGCATGGTGGCAGATTGACAGGATGCGCCTGTACGTCCTGTATGCAGGAAGAGTAGGCAAACTGGCCGCTTATAAACATTCAGTTTGCCTTAAAGTGGACCTGAACTTAGAACTCCTCTCTGCTCTAAAATACACAACAGCATAATTACCTTTTATAAAAAAACAAAACAACATTTCCTTGCTACAGAGTATACAAATCCTAAAATAAATCTGCACAGTTTCTACTTCCTGATTCATGGAAGCAGACAGATTGTTAACAGCCTGTGCTTTCAAATGGGCTTATCTGCCATAGGCAGTCATGTGACACAGGAGAGGATTCAAATTACAACTAGTGATTAGACACAAATAAGGGGGAATTACACAGGCTAAACTCTTTAAATACATACAGGGTGCATTTCTGTATGTTTTTTTATGTCCTGTGCAAGAGATCAGGTCCACTTTAACTGGCGTTTTTTCCTTCAACTATCTCAGCTGCGCTGTGGGCCTCTGATGTGACTCAGTCAAAGTCCTCTTTTAGATATCTGTATCAGCATATCAGCATGCAAAGATAAGCGAGAACAAATTTTATAGATTTCTGCAGTTTGTGCAAAGATTGATCAGTGCTGTTACTGCCAGTAAACCTGAGGTTTTTCACTTCTGTCCATTACACCGTTAGCCCTTTTTTTGTTTACACACATACTGTAATACTGTCTTGTGATTAACACAGTACATAGTGCAAAAAACGTACTAGTTGTTCCTGCACAGGGAACCCTGACTAGGTTGTCATTTGATTCACTGCGTTTAATCGAGGCTGTGTTTTGGAAGGTTAAGAAGGTTTATAGCAATAAGGGCTGGTTCACACGGGCGTTTTTGTGTCATTTTACACAGCGTTTCAGATACGGCGGTTTTTTGGGATCTACCACCGTCCCATTCAAGGGAATTAGAGCATTTAGAGCTGGCTTTTGCAGGCTTTCATGAAAGACCGGCGGTAGATCCCGGCGTGGCATCTAATCTCGGAAGCAACTGTTGCTTTTTAGAGGCGGTAAATGACAGGAAACCATAGCAGAGACCAGAATTGCTAGCCTTGAACGATTCCTAAAAGCCTTCAAAAGCTGGCGTCTAAACGCTGGCATTTAAACGCCGGCATTTCAACATGGCGCCGAGTTAAAGCTCGACAGAAGCCCTATGTGAACCAGCCCTTAACCTTCATAACCTTCCAAAACACAGCGTTATTGTGGCTAACCGTACTTTGCTTTTCAAGCTGTATCTACTCGAACTACACACATAGCTGGGGATGTCAACTCTTACCGGCCGGCACACTGCCGCACACGCACAGATGCGGTTCTCTTCTGACATCAGCCCTGTTCAACACAGTGCACCCGAAAGGACCTCGTGGAACATACGACAAGCCAGGGTCCCCTGGAACTGGGAACTGAAGAGAGAGGTATATGGAGGCTGACATGTTTATTTCCTTTTAGACAATACCAGTTGCCTGGCAGCCCTGCTGATCCTCTGCCTCTAATACTATTAGCCATAGCCCCTGAACAAGCATGCAGCAGATCAGGTGTTTCAGTGGTTCAGACTTATAAGTCCTGATCTGACAAGACTAGCTGCATGCTTGGTTCTGGGTTTTAATCAGATACTACTGCAGAGAAATAGACCAGCAGGGCTGCCAGGCAACTGGTATTGATTAAAAGGAAATAAACATGACAGCCTCCATATACCTCTCTCTTCAGTTCCCCTTTAAGAGGGGCTCAAGTGAAAACAGCTAGAAAACCTAAGGGTTCTTCCTGCCATCATCAGGTGAGACCTTCCCTATTGGGCTTAGCCCACATCTGACTCCATTTACAGTAAGCGCTCTTTCCTTTTCTGTCTTTTCACCCAGCACTATTTACAGAAAGCAGCACCTGTGAAAAAAACCAGACTCGCAGAGCTCACACTATCAGACCTCCAAAATTCCTACCAGTTACAGACATTTTAAAGTTAATCTTCAGACCATAATTAAGGAGGTTGCAGTAACGTGAACCAGGTATGAAGTCAAACCTGTGTGGTATGGTAGGAGTGTGGTCTCTTACTGAAGAAAGAAAATGTATGTTAAATTTTAAAGATTAACTACAACTGGCAGATAGCTGCCTGAGTCAGCAAAAATTGTGAAGTTTAAAAGGTGTACAATCTGATAAATCTGATAAATAAACTGTGTGGGGGAGGGGTGGGAGAAATGGCTTAACAACATACGTGTACGCCAGGGGGTACTTCTGATGTATCCAGGGGGTATCTGGGCTTGATGAAAATAACTATAACAAATGTAGAGTTTTAGAAAAGGAATATAATATTATATATATACAGACGAAAAGTTTGGACACACCTTCTCATTCAATGAGTTTTCTTTATTTTTATGACTATGAACACTGTAGATTCACACTGACGGCATCCAAACTATGAATTAACACATGTGGAAGTATGGTACATCACCAAAAAGTGTGACACAACTGAAAATATGTCGTATTCTAGGTTCTTCAAAGTAACCACCTTTTGCTTTGATTACTGCTTTGCACACTCTTGGCATTCACTTGATGAGTTTCAAAAGGTAGTCACCTGAAATGCTTTTTACTTCACAGGTGTGCCCTGTCAGGTTTTAAAAAAAAATAGAAAATCGTCCAGCCTGATAGGATCGTCTCATGTACACTTTAAAGGGTTTGCAGAGGGTGAAAAAAAAAAACTGACACTTACCTGGGGCTTCTATCACTCCCCTGTAGCTGCTATGTCCTGCACTGTCCTCCTACAATCATCTGTTCCCCGTCACCGGTTCCGGTCTAATTATTCCTCTATGTAGACTGCGGCTGCACTGCCTCATACTGCGCCTGCACAGTAAGCTCCCGGAGATGCGAGCGGGAGCACACACTATTATTTATTAAGATTATTTATTATCTATTAAGATGAATAATTGGACGGGACCGGCGGCTGGGCGGGGAGGGATGAAGGATGATCGTAGGAGGACAGCGCAGGACATGGCAGCTACAAGGGGGCGATATAGAAGCCCCAGGTAAGTGTCTTTTTTCACCCTCCACGGAACCCCTTTAAAGACACTCTAAAGCCTTTTTTATTTTTTTTTACCTCATTTTGTCATAAAATCCTCTTCAGCATTAACCACTTAGCAACTTCTGCCACGCTTTTCTACGTCCTTGTTTACAAACACCTATAAACACATCTAAATATTTAGTTCTGTTTTCTATTTTTAGAAAACTGAGTACGTATAGCACCATCTTGTGGCCAAAAAGTAAAACTACTTCCAAATACACCATTATTCACTTACCATAGGAACATTAAATACATTTTCCTTATTTTTGAAACTCTTTCACCCCTAACCCAAAATAAAATATCATCGCCATACTGTACTAGGGACACAATTTAAACATTGTAATAACCGGGACAAATTGGCAGATAAAATGTATCATTTTTATCTACAATAGCACATTTTATTTTTAAACTACAATGGCTAAAAGCTGAGAAATGGTGATGGTTTCATTTTTTCTTTCTTCTTCCCTGTCAAATGCATATAAAATATTATAATTCTTAGCATAAAGTACTGCCCAAAGAAAGCCTAGTTTTTCCCGCAAAAAATAATGTATAGATCATTTCAGTGTGAGAATTAGTGATAAAGTTATTACCGAATGAATGGGAAGAGCTTTTGAAGGGGAAAAACATGTGGTAGAGAAGTGGTTAAAGTCCAACTACCCCATATACCTTGCTGCCTAATGTCTACAGCCCAACTCTAGGCTTGCCTATCAAGCAGAGTGTGCAAATGTAACAAGACTTCTACAGCGAAATATTCTGTTCTGGCTGTGTGACCAGAAGCAGTGTATCACTTTAGAAAAGGACTCATGTAGTCAATGCAATCTCAGGATTACAAAAAAAATCCCAATAGAAAAAGCTTTATTGATACATATACAAAAGGGTATATCCAAAAATAGAAAAGTATAAAAACACACAATTCTTCGATATCAGGTAGTGGGTCCTCATAGAGCCAGAGACATAAGAACACTATCTGGTTTAACTTGGTAAGTGATTATTGCTTTGTGAGTATTACATTTTTCAAGGCAGCCCAGCTTAAAGAGAACCCGAGGTGGGATTTAATGATGTTAGTGGGACACAGAGGCTGGTTGTGCACACTATCACCAGCCTCTGTTGCCCTATGGTGTGCCCCCAGGACCCCCCTGCGCTCTGCTATCCCCAGCGCCGTGCTAGCAACACACAGCGTGTTGCCAGAAGGCTGTTTACCTGTGACTGTCAGCACAGCTCCCCGCCTCCTCTGTATCGGCGCTACCCGCCCGCGTCCCTTCCCTCCAATCAGCGGGAGGGAAGGGATGCGGGCCGGTAGCGCCGATACAGAGGAGGCGGGGGAGCGGCGCTGACAGACAGTCATAGGTAAACAGCCTGCTGGCGACACGCTGTGTCTCGCTAGCACGGCGCTGGGGATAGCAGAGAGCAGGGGGGTCCTGGGGGCACACCATAGGGCAACAGAGGCTGGTGATAGTGTGCACAGCCAGCCTCTGTGCCCCACTAACATCATTAAATCCCACCTCGGGTTCTCTTTAAAGCCCAGTAAACGCAACACTTATCCAAGTAAATATACAAACAATGTAAAAAACAGGAGCTTATCCATATGATACTACTACCAAATAGGCAGGAGCATGCTAGTTAAACCAAAGTAATTTGTAATTCATATACAAGTATAATGCTGAATACACACGGTGCATTCCCGCACTCGATTTCCCGCTCGATTCCCGTCGATTCGTTTATTTCCAACATGTCCGATTTGCATTTCGATGGATCGTTAGGTCGATTCGCATGTAAAATATGCCAAATCGACCTAACGATCCATCTAAATGCAAATCCGACATGTTAGAAATAAACGAATCGACGGGAATCGAGCGGGAAATCGAGTGCGGGAACGCACCGTGTGTATTCAGCATAAGACTGGTGCACCAGTCTTGAACCAGTATAGCAATGCGCTAGTCACACAGTGACTGGGCTGATTGGATGTGTATAGTTGGTAGAGTGAATCACAGTGTGAATAAGAACCGGTCTAGATTTAGAGGAGAGCGCTCTCTGCATATTAAAGGCCCCTATGGGCATTGTATTTTTTTACCATATTTGATTTTGCAATAAAAATGTATACTTTTGCAGCTGCTGGCCTACTTATATATGAACTTATCACAGTAAACTATAATAACAATTAAGTTGTTTAGTAAATATAAATGTCGCTTAGAAAAAAAATAAATAAATAAATAAAGTGAAAGAAAGGTTTACAGCTGTAGGCAAACAACTATAAAAAAAAAAAAAAACAACGGATTCCTCAAGCCAAATATTTTTTTTGTTTTGTTTTAATACTCTAATTCCCTATAAACTAAATAAGCCTCGCCCACAGCTTTTCAAAGTGCCTTGGCAATGTAGCAAGGGCTTATGGGAGCTCAGTCTGGGCAGGAGGAGGAGGAGGTTACTAGCCAGAGGGCAGATGGGAGGAAGGAGGAGGAGAGGGGATTGAGCTGAGGGCTGCAGATACTATCAGCTTGCCTGTGTGTAATGTGACAAACAAAACATGGCTGCTGTCATTGTATCACAGGAAGAAATAATCATAAATTGTTGAAGCTGTTTGCAGCTATATTTGTTGTGTAAACTATCTAAACTTTAGATAAGATATACAGACAAGTTACTTCTTATAGTTAGTTTTTCATCTCGGATCCGCTTTAACAGCAGTAGGCCTGCCTAGCAAAATGTTGGATGAAGCCCACCTCTCCATTAATACAAACAAAAAAAATATGCAGCATATCACTTAAACATAACTAGGCAATTAACTATTAGCTTCTGTGCTGACTAGTCTGGCTTTCTGCTTGGCAGGATGGCCTATTGCCAGGCTGTCTAGCAGTCCCCCCATAACGCTCCCTGACCTTCTAGTGGACCCACTCCCATGCTCCCACGGGCCTCCCATTGAGGCACCACAATTCCCAGAAGGTCCCATAGAAGAAGCACAGCTCCCTGCATGTCCTCATAAAGGCATCAAAGTGCCCAGGATGGCACCTCAGCACCCAGTATGTCCACAGAGGCACCACAGTACCCAGCATTACCACAATTGATGCATCACAGCTCCCAGCATGCCCACCATTGAGATACTACAGCTGTCTCTGCCTGGGGGACATCCGGGGCACATGCCACTGACCTTTGGGGCTAGCAACGCCCCTGGCTCTGCCTCCTCCGCAATCAATCTCCGCGAATCTCCGCCTCTCCCCGCCCCTCTTAGTGAAAGAAGACTGCGAGGGATGAGAAGAGGCAGGGATCGGCGGAGATCAACTGTGGAGGAGGCAGAGCTACAGCACAAAGCTCTGCCTCATCAAGGAAGTAAAGCCCCGAGAGCCCTGGAACTTTGCAGGGCTATTTCTCACTAATAAATCATCTTCCACGTGATTCCACTTGGTCATTAATGCTGAAGAGGATTGTATGACAAAAAAAAAAAAAAAAGAGACTTCAGAGTCTCTTTAACCACTTAAGGACCGCCTCCAGCCGATGGGCGGCGGCAAAGTCCGGGCCCAAACGACCGCAATACGCCCATCAGCGGGGGCGGCTGCGGGAGTGGCTATGCGGCGATCGCGTCATTTGTGACGCGATCAGCCGCCGGGGACTGGCTCCGCCCACCGCTCGCTGTAACCCGCCGGCCGTTCGGAAGCGCCGGCGGGTTACTAGCTGCCCGATCGCCGCACGGAAAGTGTATAATAGGCTTTGTAATGTATACAAAGCCTATTATACTGGCTGCCTCCTGCCCTGGTGGTCCCAGTGTCCGAGGGACCACCAAAGCAGGCTGCAGCCACCCTAGTCTGCACCCAAGCACACTGATTCCCCCCCCCCCTGCCCCCTGATCACCCACAGCACCCCTCAGACCCCCCCCTGCCCACCCCCCAGACCACTGTTTGCACCCAATCACCCCCCTAATCACCCATCAATCACTCCCTGTCACTATCTGTCAACGCTATTTTTTTTTTTAGTCCCTAATCTGCCCCCTACTCCCTCCTGATCACCCCCCCCCCACCCCTCAGATTCTCCCCAGACCCCCCCCCCCCCCGTGTACTGTATGCATCTATCCCCCCTGATCACCTGTCAATCACCCGTCAATCACCCCCTGTCACTGCCACCCATCAATCAGCCCCTAACCTGCCCCTTGCGGGCAATCTGATCACCCACCCACACCAATAGATCGCCCGCAGATCCGACATCAGATCACCTCCCAAATGCAGTGTTTACATCTCTTCTCTCCTCTAAACACCCACTAATTACCCATCAATCACCCATCAATCACCCCCTATCACCACCTGTCACTGTTACCCATCAGATTAGACCCTAATCTGCCCCTTGCGGGCACCCAATCACCCGCCCACACGCTCAGATTGCCCTCAGACCCCCCCTTATCAATTCGCCAGTGCAATATTTACATCTGTTATTCCCTGTAATAACCCACTGATCACCTGTCAATCACCCATCAATCACCCCCTGTCACTGCCACCCATCAATCACCCCCTGGCACTGCCACCCATCAATCAGCCCCTAACCTGCCCCTTGCGGGCAATCTGATCACCCACCCACACCAATAGATCGCCCGCAGGTCCGACATCAGATCACCTCCCAAGTGCAGGGTTTACATCTCTTCTCTCCTCTAAACACCCACTAATCACCCATCAATCACCCCCTATCACCACCTGTCACTGTTACCCATCAGATTAGACCCTAATCTGCCCCTAGGGCACCCAATCACCCGCCCACACCTCAGAACGCCCTCAGACCCCAGCCCTGATCACCTCGCCAGTGCATTGCTTGCATCTATTTCCCCCCTCTAATCACACCTTGAGACACCCATCAATCACCTCCTGTCACCCCCTAGCACACCTACCCATCAGATCAGGCCCTAATTTGCCCCGTGTGGGCTCCTGATCACTCGGCCAAACCCTCAGATCCCCCTCAGACCCCCTTCCGATCACCTCCCCAGTGCATTGATTGCATCTATTTTCCCCTCTAACCGCCCCCTGAGACACCCATCAATCACCTCCTGTCACCCCCCTAGCACTCCTATCCATCAGAACAGGCCCAATACATCCTGTCATCTAAGAGGCCACCCTGCTTATGACCGGTTCCACAAAATTTGCCCCCTCATAGACCACCTGTCATCAAAATTTGCAGATGCTTATACCCCTGAACAGTCATTTTGAGGCATTTGTTTTCTAGACGACTCCTCGCGGTTTAGGGCCCCTAAAATGCCAGGGCAGTATAGGAACCCCACAAGTGACCCCATTTTAGAAAGAAGACACCCCAAGGTATTCTGTTAGGTGTATGATGAGTTCATAGAAGATTTTATTTTTTGTCAAAAGTTAGCGGAAATTGGATTTTTATTGTTTTTTTCACAAAGTGTCATTTTTCACTAACTTGTGACGAAAAATAAAATCTTCTACGAACTCACCATACCCCTAACGGAATACCTTGGGGTGTCTTCTTTCTAAAATGGGGTCACTTGTGGGGTTCCTATACTGCCCTGGCATTTTAGGGGCCCTAAACCGTGAGAAGTAGTCTAGAAAACAAATGCCTCAAAATGACCTGTGAATAGGACGTTGGGCCCCTTAGCGCACCTAGGCTGCAAAAAAGTGTCACACATGTGGTATCGCCATACTCAGGAGAAGTAGTATAATGTGTTTTGTGGTGTAATTTTACACATACCCATGCTGGGTGGGAGAAATCTCTCTGTAAATGGACAATTGTATGTAAAAAAAAAATCAAAAATGTGTCATTTACAGAGATATTTCTCCCACCCAGCATGGGTATGTGTAAAAATACACCCCAAAACACATTATAATACTTCTCCCGAGTACGGCGATACCACATGTGTGGCACTTTTTTGCACCCTAACTGCGCTAAGGGGCCTAAAGTCCAATGAGTACCTTTAGGATTTCACAGGTCATTTTGCGACATTTGGTTTCAAGACTACTCCTCACGGTTTAGGGCCCCTAAAATGCCAGGGCAGTATAGGAGCCCCACAAGTGACCCCATTTTGGAAAGACTACACCCCAAGGTATTCCGTTAGAAGTACGGTGAGTTCATAGAAGATTTTATTTTTTGTCACAAGTTAGCGGAAATTGATATGTATTGTTTTTTTTTCACAAAGTGTCATTTTCCGCCAACTTGTGACAAAAAAAAAATCTATGAACTCACCATACTCCTAACAGAATACTTTGGGGTGTCTTCTTTCTAAAATGGGGTCACTTGTGGGGTTCCTATACTGCCCTGGCATTTTAGGGGCCCTAAACCGTGAGGAGTAGTCTAGAAAACAAATGCCTCAAAATGACCTGTGAATAGGACGCTGGGCCCCTTAGCGCACCTAGGCTGCAAAAAAGTGTCACATGTGGTATCGCCGTACTCAGAAGAAGTAGTATAATGTGTTTTGGGGTGTATTTTTATACATACCCATGCTGGGTGGGAGAAATATCTCTGTAAATGGACAATTGTGTGTAAAAAAAAAATCAAATAATTGTCATTTACAGAGATATTTCTCCCACCCAGCATGGGTATGTGTAAAAATACACCCCAAAAACACATTATAATACTTCTCCCGAGTACGGCGATACCACATGTGTGGCACTTTTTTGCACCCTAACTGCGCTAAGGGGCCCAAAGTCCAATGAGTACCTTTAGGATTTCACAGGTCATTTTGCGACATTTGGTTTCAAGACTACTCCTCACGGTTTAGGGCCCCTAAAATGCCAGGGCAGTATAGGAATCCCACAAATGACCCCATTTTAGAAAGAAGACACCCCAAGGTATTCCGTTAGGAGTACGGTGAGTTCATAGAAGATTTTATTTTTTGTCACAAGTTAGCGGAAAATGACACTTTGTGAAAAAAAAAAAATCAATTTCTGCTAACTTGTGACAAAAAAAAAAATCTTCTATGAACTCACCGTACTCCTAACGGAATACCTTGGGGTGTCTTTCTAAAATGGGGTAATTTGTGGGGTTCCTATACTGTCCTGGCATTTTAGGGGCCCTAAACCGTGAGGAGTAGTCTTGAAACCAAATTTCTCAAAATGACCTGTGAAATCCTAAAGGTACTCATTGGACTTTGGGCCCCTTAGCGCAGTTAGGGTGCAGAAAAGTGCCACACATGTGGTATCGCCGTACTGAGGAGAAGTAGTATAATGTGTTTTGGGGTGTATTTTTCCACATACCCATGCTGAGTGGGAGAAATATCTCTATAAATAGACAATTGTGTGTAAAAAAAAAATCAAATAATTGTCATTTACAGAGATATTTCTCCCACCCAGCATGGGTATGTGTAAAAATACACCCCAAAAACACATTATAATACTTCTCCCGAGTACGGCGATACCACATGTGTGGCACTTTTTTGAAGCCTAACTGCGCTAAGGGGCCCAAAGTCCAATGAGCATCTTTAGGCTTTACAGGGGTGCTTACAATTAGGCAGGACAGTAAACATACCCCACAAATGACCCCATTTTGGAAAGTAGACACTTCAAGGTATTCAGAGAGGAGCATAGTGAGTCCGTGGCAGATTTCATTTTTTTTTTGTCGCAAGTTAGAAGAAATGGAAACTTTTTTTTTCTTCTTTTTTGTCAGAAAGTGTCATTTTCCGCTAACTTGTGACAAAAAAAATAAATTCTATGAACGCACCATGCCTCTCACTGAATACTTTGGGATGTCTTCTTTCCAAAATGGGGTCATTTGGGGGGTATTTGTACTATCCTGGAATTTTAGCCCCTCATGAATCCTGACAGGTGCGCAGAAAAGTCAGAGATGCTTGAAAATGGGAAAATTCACTTTTGGCACCATAGTTTGTAAACGCTATAACTTTTACCCAATCCAATAAATATACACTGAATGGTTTTTTTTTTTTATCAAAGACATATAGCAGAATAACTTTCGCGCTCAAATGTATAGGAAATTTTACTTTATTTGAAAAATGTCAGCACAGAAAGTTAAAAAAGTCATTTTTTTGCCAAAATTCATGTCTTTTTTGCTGAATATAATAAAAAGTAAAAATCGCAGGAGCAATCAAATAGCACCAAAAGAAAGCTTTATTAGTGACAAGAAAAGGAGCCAAAATTCATTTAGGTGGTAGGTTGTATGAGCGAGCAATAAACTGTGAAAGCTGCAGTGGTCTGAATGGAGAAAAAGGCTCTGGTCCTTAACCCATTCAGGTTCCGTGGTTTTCACGAGAGAAATGTTCACCTCCCATTCATTAGCCTATAACTTTATCACTACTTATCACAATGAACTGATCTATATCTTGTTTTTTCCGCCACCAATTAGGCTTTCTTTGGGGGGTACATTTTGCTAAGAGCCACTTTACTGTAAACGCATTTTAACAGGAAGAATAAGAAAAAAAATGGAAAATTTCATTATTTCTCAGTTTTCAGCCATTATAGTTTTAAAATAATACATGCCTCCAAATTAAAACTCACGTATTGTATATGCCCATATGTCCCGGTTATTACACCGTTAAAATTATGTCCCTATCACAATGTATGGCGACAATATTTTATTTGGAAATAAAGGTGCATTTTTTCCATTTTGCATCCATCACTATTAACAAGTTTAAAATAAAAAATATAGAAATATTTCATCTTTACATTGATATTTAAAAAGTTTAGACCCTTAGGTAAATATTTACATTTTTTTTTTTTTTTACTGTAATGGTTTTTTTTATTTATAGTAAACATTTTATTTGGGTAGTTTTGGGAGGGTGGGGGGTAAACAATAGATTTATAATGTAAATGTGTGTTGATTTTAATTCATTTTTATTTTCAGGTGTAGTATTACTTTTTGGCCACAAGATGGCGGCCATGAGTTTGTTTACATGACGTCACTCTAAGCGCAACACACGCTTAGAGTGGCGCATCAGGAAGTGAATGGCCAGAAAAGGTGCAGCTTCCGAGAGAAGCGGTCGCTTTTTCAGCGGGGGAGAGGAATCAGTGATCGGACTTCATAGTCCGATACATTGATTCCCTGACTACCGAATCCGCGGCCGGGAGTGCGCGTGCACGCGCGCGATCAGCCGCAGGGGGGCGCGGTAGCGCACATGGTTTCTGGACATAGTTTCTACGTCCAGAAACCAAAATAGGTTAAGGGGCGAAAAGACTGTGGTCCTCAAGTGGTTAAAGAGTGTCTGAAGGGTTTTACATTAACTTTTTATTCAGCAGCCAGCTTCAGCATTAATATCCAAACTGATTCCCCGCATTCCCGTGGCAGAACAAGTTTTTCTTAATCCCCCTGAAATCCCAGGGCAAGATTCTGTAATTTTGTTATTTAATAAGCAGCAAAAATAACAAAATACAATACTTCAGTGCTTACATGGATTCCTATTTGTACCAGATGTACTTTGATCTGCTCAAAGTTTCTACTTGATAAACAAAGCTGTTTCAAAAGCAACTCAAACTAGAGCAAAGTTAAAGCAAAGGTAAAGGTAAAGCAGTTAATAACACATTCCTAGGTATGCAGCACAGATGCATACAGGACTACAGCACCGTAGACAACCTGGTTAACTGCATAGTGGGGAATATAGGTTTTAACATGCTTTTAAAAATTGTCTGCTATTAGGTAGCAGCTTTGTACACATGCACAAGGCATGTCGCCTAGAAGGGATCAGGACTCGGGAACAATGCAAGGGTGAGGCTGTACAGACAACACAAGCCTCTAGGCTAGCAACATGTTCTGTTGCTATGCAAAGGAAGGAGGGGCAAAAGCGCAGAGCACAAGGAACATCATAGAGCAGGAGGGGTGAGTGGGAAGAACAATGCCCTCAGTCCAGGGCCGTGCTGACACAGAGGCTCACAAGGCTGGAGCCTCTGGGCGGATGTCACTGCAGTTTGGGTGGGCGCAAGGAGCAGGTGTGTGTTGTGCGTGGCTCGCTGTGTTTACGCTGTGCTCACTTTACCTTGGTAAAAAAGGCAGGAGAGCTGGGGCGGGTGTCGCACGCTAGCCATAGATCAGCTGTTGTCCGGTAATCCGCTGTCTGCTGCTGCGCTGTCCTCAGTGTCTCCTGCGTGCATAGAGAGGAGAGCGCCCCTCCCCTCCTCTTTAACACTGAGGGGCGGGGCTGAGCACTGGAGACGAAAGGACCTGGACCCGGGAAATTTCCGAATGAGGCAGATGGATTCCACAGGACACATAGCTATGCAGGGAAAGGGGGTGAGGAAGGGAGAGAAGTTAGAGCAGAACATGCAGAGATTCTGTTCACGTCCAGCACACACTGCCTGTTCCTGCAGTTGGATCAGTTTCCCTAATGCTGCTGCTAGGTGTGTACAGATACACTCACCCCCTCTGGAGTGAGTGTCCAGCTGGGAGCTCTCTCTCTCTCTCTATCCTTCCTTGAAATATTAAGCTGCTGCATGATTATGTGGGGGTTGTTAGTTAACTGCAGTGTTTTAGGCAAGAGCTGGGCTTCCTGGGTGAAAGGAGAGCACAGGGGGAAAGTAGCTATGAGCTGTGTGTCAGGTCTGTGATTGATGCTGGTTTCTATGTCACCAACACCCATGCCCCTCTCCCATTTCCTATCACTCTCCATTCCTCCCTTCCCATGCTATATCTCCCCTTAACCTCCCTCCCCCTCCACCTTCCTGTCTCTAAATTTTCTACCCCTCTCTGCCTCTCCACCCTATCTTTCCTTCCCTCAAATATTGATATTTTCCTATTTAAAAGCATGCCATCAATGTTTCACTTTTAAAGTGGTCCTGAACTCTTGCACAGGTCGAAAGGAAAACAGAGAAAATTAATCCATGCCATGCACTGATGAGGATCAAACAATCCGAAACAATCTGTATGCATGTTGGATTATTATGGCTCTGTACAAATTAAAAAGCTGACACATTGCATTCCAGCGGTTCTGGAGGTGTGTTTAGCTTCTAAGGGTAACAATGGTTAATTTGCATACATTCAGCAGTGATGCACTGGGAGACATCTCAAGCTCACTCCAACCTGAATTATCGCAAATTCTTTCTGTTTTAAGAAAGCAAACTTTTAGAGAGTTAAGTCTATCTAATTCCCCCTCATCTGTGATGAATCACAAGTTGTAATTTGATCTCTCCCCTGTGCCACCTGATTGCCATGGCAGATAAGGCATGTAAGCTCATTTGAAAGCACAGGATGTCAGCAATAGGTCTGCTTCCATGACAGCAGGAAGTAAAAACAGTGCAGCTTTATCTTTTAGAGCAGAGAGGAAGTTCAGGTACGCTTTAAAATGGCCCAGCACCTCTCTCTGTTGTGCAGAGAGCCAGCCAGCATGCATCTCACATGACGACAGCCTGTCTGTGCGAGTCCTGCCCCCTTTCTTATGCGGCTGAACGAACGTGTCTCTCAGAGTCTCCTCTCCTCTCCTGTCTTGTGAGTGAACAGCCAGAAGTCAGGCAGGAGTGGTGGACTCTATTGGCACCTGCGGGCCTAGGCCATAGTTAAAAGTAAGTGTGTTTTGGCAATTTGGGCACTTGGCTCTCTGAGAGACTGTGAATGTGATGAGCCCTCCAGTCCCCTCAGACAAGTCGCAAGGGAGCAGGAGCAGCACACAGAAAGGGATATGTTCATATGCGGATTGTTGATAGGCAATGAAATGCCTCTCATACTCTACCAACTGCTCATGGCTGCCTGGTATCTGCTCACGGCTGCCTTCTAACTGCTTGCTGAGCACACAGCTCAACAGTCCGTGGAAAACAGGCCTAACTCTGATGAGACAATTATTTCTGCGTACCATTAAATATCTATTGGAAGTGGAGATTCAGATTATAATGCTGCTGCAGTAAGTGAAAACTTTACTTTAATCAAGACACTGTCAGGCTGATTGTAACGCAATGTATTATTTAGCCATCTTCTAAAGATTTACAAAAGTTAGCATGAGCTTGCTGGTTAGTCTGTGCCTCTAAAGATTTAAAGAGTCCCTGAAAAAAAAAAAAAAAAACACTTTTTAAAATACCTCTAGCCCCCCGTAGTCTCCGAGGTCCCTCGGAGTTCTTAAGATCCCCATCAGTCGTTCGGCTGGAGCTCCTGAACTCCTGTGACTTCGCTCAAAGTTGTGGCAAAGTGTGTCTGCGCTTCTGGCAAGATGGCTCAGGCTGTCTTTTCATAAGCTTACTGCACACACGCAGTTCAGTCAAAGAGCCGTGCATGCACAGTAAGCTTACGGAGATTACCAGAAGGGGGGGGGGGGGGATTTAGGCAGCTCAGCCTCTGTTGATGGTGGACCTTGTCCCGGCCCTGCCTCAGTCAGTGCTCTGCAGAGTCCATCCATCCATGCAGCTACATATTTTTGTTGCAGGTTTAATTTCTCTTCTCTCATTAACTACTTAACGACCGCGTCACGCCGATGGGCGTCAATGCGGTGGCAGCCCCAGGACCGCCTAACACCAATTGGGGCATGGTCTTGCAGGAGATCGCACACGCCAATGCGTGTGCATCTCTGCTTGAATGATGGAGCTCCGCTATCAGTCTCTCTCTCTCTCTCTCTAAAAAAAAAAAAAACACACACACACACACACACACACACACACACACACACACACACCATAGTAGCAGCAATCATAGCCAACCAACAGAAAGCTCTGTTGGGCAGAAAAGGGGAGGGGAGGGGGGAATCACTTGTGTGCCAAGTTGTATGGCCCTGCAAGTGAGCCCTTAAAGCTGCAGTGGCCTAAATTGTAGAAAATAGCCTAGTCACTACCCCTAGACTGATTAGATAGCGTTTAACCACTTGAGGACCATAGGCCTACACCCCCCTGGGTGTAAGCCTACGGTCCTCAAGTGGTTAAACGCTATCTAATCAGTCTTACATGCCTAAAAATAAGGCTGGATTAGGCAAGTTTGGCCCACACTGCGCCAATTGTTTGGGCACTGCCATAGGCCGTAATGAGAGTTACAGCTATGGCGGCACTTAGTGGCTAATTTGGGTGCTGGCAACATCTGGCACGCAAAATCCATGCCCCACCCCCAGAGTTGTGACAATTCAGAGGGGAAATAATATTTAACACAGCCCAGAGTTTTAGCAGGAGCAGCGAGAGCAGTCTTTCGGCTTCACCCTGTGCCCAAATATGGCCGCAGCCATTTTAAATGTATGCAACTAAGGTTCGCACCACACTTCTAGATTTTCCCAGCAGATTTCTTCCTGTGTAGGCTGCTGCCTGATTACTGAGGGAATGGCCTATCATCTGTGACTTGCTTGTGCATGGATGCAATGCTATAGTATCAACCAGGCTGCACAGAAATGTGGACAGAGGAGCATACTATAAGTACTGTACCTGCATTAACTGGTGAGACCAACGCTTCCTATGTAAGCTCTTGCTTAATTATTGCATGCAAATCCCTGCAATACTGAGCATTGTGCATTTTGATCTAGCTTAGACACTGTCCAGGGTTGCCAAATCAATTTCTTATTTTTCCTGGACAAAAATGTTTAAACCTTGGGGTATCCAGATTTTTTGACCAAACAAGGGGTGGAGTCAGTAGCAGGCTTTTTAGGAAACTTCTTGTGAATTTCGAGAGGAGAGAAACATAGCTGAAGCTATGTGGGCACATTTCACCAGTAAATACACTATGTGGCCTTCCCTGCTTCACTCTCCCTGACCCGGTCACACTGTTATGCTAGGTAGCTTTTGTAAATTCAACCCGTGCCCTACCTGGAGAAACACGGGGCTTGATTCACAAAGCGGTGGTAACTGTTAGCACGCTTGTGAAAAGCCTAAAGTGACTTTGTGCGCGCTAGCTAGCAGTCCCGAGCAAAGCACAGCACGGTGTGTTTCGAAACGTCGTATCGCGGCGCGCCGAAAACGGCGCACCCGATGCGACTATAAGGACGCATTAAAGTGAACCGAGCATCATTTTTAACACCCAGGGCAGCTCTATAGCAAATTAAAAATGCATTCTAAAAATGTGGTTTATAAAAAAAAAAAAACCTTTCATTTTACCTCTTTTTTTACATCTAAGGGTTAAAATAGCCACTTTGTCCGTCCATAAAGGACCTGCGGACACTGAGCAGGAGACGGTGGTAAACAGATAAGAAATCACCACAAACAAACCCCCATTGTACTTCAACCAGAAAACATCAGTTACAGTTGAAGAATTTCACACCAAGCCTGGATAATGCCAATGGTAAAACAGCAGTGGATTGAGCTTCTGAACAATGGCAGCCCTTGCAGCTATTTGAAGCCAGGAGCTGCTTAGATCCCTTTAAGTGCAACCTTATCGTCGCGATATGCGACGTTGAGGGCGCACTTGATGCGCCCTTATAGTCGCATCGGGTGCACCGTTTGACACACCGCAATGCACAGTTTCGCGCACCGCGCTGTGCATGCACAAAGTTTTGCACGCGGGACTTTGCACGTGAGCTGATTCACTTTTCTTGGTGCTAACTACTTAGCACGCCCCAAGCCTTTGGGTGTGCTAACTGGGTTAGCACCGAATAGTGAATCAGGCTCACTGTCTTGTTCCCAGTCCTCCTGCAACCCCCACGCTAAAGGCCCATACACACGGCATACATTTGTCTGTAGCTGTGAGGCAGTGACAAACAGGCAAGAGACAACAGCATATTTATGGCAGCGACAATTCGCGATCGCAACAGTTGTACGCATGTGACAAGAGAAAGAGTGAAGACACAAAGGAAGCTGTCTGCCACAGACCTCATATAGTAGTAGTACTATGGTAGTGACTCTGCTGTCTGTAGAAGACTTTCGTACACACGATAGGACACCAACAGACTAAGCGACGGTTGGCGAGACAAAAGTCACAAGAGATTCACCAGTTGAATAGCTCAAACATGGCTGTGTCTGCAGACAGTCTACTGACAGTCTTTGTCTCTTGCCGTGTTTACAAGGACAAACAGAAAGGCGCTCAAATCTTTGGCTCTTAACAGTGAGGCACTTTATTTGGCCTGAGGACGAGGGCAGGGACCCACGAAACGCATTGCCAGTGTTATTAAAGTTCAATTTATATGAATTTGTCTCCATTGAGGTAAGTAACATCAAACCTTATTTCATTGTTTTTAATTCATTTTATCATTCTCTGGGCGCCTATTTATCCTATAGTGCAGCAGTTGAATCACTTAAACAAAGCAGTGTCTGCAGAGTCTGCTGAAAGTCTTTGTCTCTTGCCGTGTCCACACAAACAAACAATCGCACAAACAGTCGCTCAACACCTGTCTGTACAGACATTTGTACGCCGTGTGTATGGATCCCT
The DNA here is from genome assembly GCF_040937935.1 of Hyperolius riggenbachi. NCBI lineage: Eukaryota > Metazoa > Chordata > Amphibia > Anura > Hyperoliidae > Hyperolius > Hyperolius riggenbachi. The sequence goes on from NC_090652.1 coordinate 187,062,248, forward strand.
GCTGATCACATGCGTGTATGGATCCCAGCTGATCATATGCTGCCACATTTTATACTGCTGCTTCTGTCTGTCTCTTGTGCCTCGCATTCTCTGATCCATATCTAATCAGTGTCTCCACAGATCCACTACTTGGTTGGATAGGACAACACAGGAGATTTTCAGGAGGGATGATAAGCCAGTGTCTTGTGGGGGAGCATGCACAGCAGTGTGTGCGCATATGGGGAAATGGTGGTAAATAGTGTATAGCTAAGCTAGTGTGACACGTGTAGCACACAGGGCATGTGCTATATATTAGTAGATATGCCTCTTGTCTTCATAATACAGTTGTGCTATGTACTATGCACAATTTGCCAAAATATTTCTAAACAATTCCAATGTATTGCAACAGAACCTAGTGAAAAAGCTGCTTGGCAGCTCTGTAATAAAGGTTACATGTATTTTATCTTCTCAGTTCTTGTAAAACATAATATGAACACTGACTTTATAGCTTACATGAGCATGTTTCCTCTGCAAATGCAAGGCTTTATCTGAGGTATTCTTGTATTCACTGGCATATACTAGTGTAAACTAATCCTCCTCCCCCTTCCCTCAGCCCTACCTGGAAAAACGCTGCCCTGTTCCCATCCATGATCACTACATCCGCTGCCTCATGGGTGACAGGAGTGTGGATTAATGCAGCAGCTGGAAGAAAAAGTACTTATCTGCTGATAGGCTCCAGCTGTGAGCAGCAAAGGCAGAAGGAGGATTGCACTGCAGTACAGGTGAGCTGTCTCCTCTATTTGCTGGCTGGGAACTGGATGCCAGGGCTCTGTGGACGGGATAACTCAGTGGTCTCTGTCACTGAGATTGGCTGGAGAGACTCGCCGACCGAAAAGAGAAGGCTACTAAATTAGAGGAGGGAGGAGGCAGCCCGATGCTTCTTGCTGTGGCTTCCCGGGACTTGCTGCATAGTCATGGTGTGCGCTACGCGTGTACACAAAAGAAGCTAGCAAAATAAACTTTTTTAGATGTACACGTGAGACGGGCAGTACGGACATGTGAAAATTGAGGTGATTAAGGCCCGGTTCACATTTGCGTTTTTTTCCGGACCAAATCGTATACTGTACAAACGGAACGGACAATATTGGATCCAATGATAACCTATGGGTCCGTACACATTCGTCGTCCCACCGGATCAGTTTCCGTCCGGATTTTACGTTCCGGCGGCCGGTACGGAAAAATGCTGCAGACCCCATTTTTCCTGAACGTTGTGCCCTGCGGAACTGATCCGGAAGATTTTGCAGCTCAATAGGAACTAATGGAAAACGGAAGTTGACGACACACTGCCTATAAAAACGGACCTTTCTAGCCCTCTTCCTGTATGCTTCCTATGGTACAGCGGCCATCTTTGTTTGCTGACACGTGCCCAGCAGGGTTTGACTGGGATTCCTCCCAGTTCCTGCTCGATTATTTGGAGAAGATGGCAGAGATCAGACCATACAGCATAGAGGACCTGCTTGTACAAGTAAATATCAGGAACAATGCTATTCCAAGCCAGAAGCTGTATAAATACACTGGATCCATGGTCCACACAGCAGTCTCTGTCTCCAATGACGACGTCCACACAGCAGACTCTCTCCAATAATAACCACAGTGCATTTCCACACCTTCCAGACCCCAGGTATATATCGCTTTAAAAAACCGAAACTTATCTAAAAACGTATGCAAAACGTATGACAAACCGGATACAAACGGAACAGAAACTGAACGGAACCGGAAGGGAGACGGACCGGAACGCACTTCAACGGATCCGTTTCGACTGACAGTTTCGGGCTGCAAACGCAAGTGTGAACCGGGCCTAAGACGGACTGCACCTATCTGGACGGACGGTTGACAACACTGACACTGTCTGTCAATTGCTGAAGCATTGTAAAGAAAAAATGATTCCCAATTATTGACTGAATTAAGAAACCAGTACTATGGTATATTTTATGTGCCAGAGTATGACAATTGCCGATATATAGCAGTAAACTTGTGATATAGTAAACCACTATGCCCAATCTCTTGGCGTTTACGTTAAAGGGATTCTTCTGCAAAAATAAAAGTCATTTGAAATGTCCTACGATCAGATCGTCACAAAATGCCCATAAAAGTTCTAGTAGTGACATCACATGATATGTTTAGCTTGGACTCCTGACAGGTGTTACATTACCACACTGTCACAGTCTCCTTTACTAAATATAATTTTACCTTCTTAAAAGAGAAGGTATTTTACAAAACCACACCAATCTAACATGCATACAGCTGATTTGGATTTTCAGTGTATGGCATGGATTGATATAGCTGTATGAGAGTATGGGATAGGACTTGGACCAGCACTGCTGAGTACCCAGTCCCAGACAGCTCATACTGAAGCACTATAACCACTAGGAGATTTTAAAGGGCAAAAAGACAGAAAAGCCCCCACCTTTTTACTCGCTACTGAATGAACATGTGCAATCCGCTCATTTATATGCTTAAAGGGAACCTAAACTGAGAAGCATGTGGATTTTTCCTTTTAAAATAATACCAGTTGCCTGACTCTCCTGACGATCCTGTGTCTCTAATACTTTCAGCCACAGCCCCTCAACAGGCATACAGATCAGGTGCTCTGACTGAAGTCAGACTGGATTAACTGCATGCTTGTTTCAGGTGTATGATTCAGCCACTGCTGCAGCTAAAGAGATCAGCAGGACAAGGAACTGGTATTGTTAAAAAGGAAACATCCATATCCCTCTCAGTTTAGGTTCCCTTTAAAGGAAACATCCAAGCTGATAAAAAAAAAATCCAATTACCTGGGGCTTCCTCCAGCCCGTGGCAGCCGTCCTGTGCCGTCACCGCAGCTCCCGGCCAGGGGAGAAGACCGGGAGCCTCCGGAGCTGCGGCAAGGGCAAAGGACGACTGCCACGGGCTGGAGGAAGCCCCAGGTAAGTGGATTTTTTTTTTTATCAGCTTGGACACTCACTTTAACTGTGCTAGAGGTGGGCGTGGTTATGCACGCTCGCAGGAGACCAAGAGCCACCGTCACTGGCTTCCTGTTGTGTGCTGCAGCCCCTCTGTATGTGTGCTGCAGCCCCTATGTATTTATTTATATATTTATTATATTATGGAGACTGGGGATCTCCAGTGCTGCGTGCATGCTTTGCATAAAATTGCATATAATTTGGTTTGTGCTGCTCATACCTTGGTATTTATGTTAGTATATATGGTGCGGTTTAATGGCATGGCCAGAATGCAAGAACATACATTTCTCAAAAATTAAACGTAATCTGGCATTTGTCTTTCCATATAGCCATACTGTCAAGGCCTTTTTTGTTACCATATTGAGTGTTAAGTCTACCAAAAAAAAATTGCATCATCTGTAAAGAAAACAAGATTGTTGTATTCCATCTACTTGCTCATGAATAAATAACTTGACAAAACTCCACCCAGTACTGACCTCTGCACATTTGTATCTATGGCTGTCCTTAACCATTAGCTAATGTAGAGTCCCATAACCACTTAATTTACCTGTGCAGATCCAAATTTACATAGGGGAAAATGAGCTGCACTTTAATCAGGTCCCAAATAACTCTGGTCATCTCATCTCCTTGCATCTCCACCACGGAGCCACCTTGGATTTTCTTGGACATGCTTGAAAAAATGAAATATTTATAAATACGGTATGATAAATATTACACAACATTTCAATATAGTACTCAACATTTTAATGAGCTGTGTGTACTTACAATTCAGTGGAGGTTTGGGGGAAGGGGGGGGGGGGTTATTAGGACTCTAATCACCAAAGCATCACACCTGCATTATTTATTTATGTTTGCCCTATTTTATTACACTGACCGGACATTTCAAGTATCTGCAGTATAAGCTATTAGTAGCAGTTCCGAACAGTGAAACCAACTGGAACAGGCACTGGCGTAACAATAGGGCCTGCAGCCCCTGCCCCCGCCAGCCCCCAGCCTGGAGCCCACTCAGGGCTGTTTTAGGGGGCTGGAAGGGGTCGCAGCATGAGGGGAAAGCCATGCTGCACTTCGGCGGGGAGAGCCCCCCCCCCCCTCACCTTGGGCTCTCCCCTCCAGCGTCAATACGTTTGTTTGTGCAGCGGCAGATACATACCTTCCGTGCGCTCCAGCGTGGACGTTCCTCTCTCTAGCATCTGACGCGACTTCCTGTATAAACAGGAAGTCGCGTCAGAAACTAGAGGGAGACATGTCCACGCTGGAGCGCACGGAAGGTATGCATCTGCCGCTGCTGCACACACAAACGTATTGATGCTGGAGGGGAGTGCAGAGCCCGAGGTAAGGGGGGGGGGGGGAGGAGGACCATCCCCCCTCCCCGCCGAAGTGCAGCATGGCTTTCCCCTCATGCTGCGACCCCTCCAGCCCCTTAAGAAACTGTCCCGAGCGGACCCCGGGGGGGGGGGTCTGCTCAGAATTTCTGAAGGGGGACCCAGTGGGACCTAGTTACGCCCCTGGGAACAGGTATCATATGAGTTGCTATCGGATACACTTAAAGGGAACTAAGCACCCTTTCTTTCAAAGGAATTTCTCCTGGCATAGAAGCTGCCATGTTCCCCCCTCCCCTTCTTACAGTCCTTATTTATAGAAGTCAAAGAGGCTATATTGACACATTCACTCTAGATAATTTCTTTGAAGAAACTGTCCTAATTACCCACCCCCTCTGTTGAGGAAAAGGTATTGTTTACTTCTTAGTAATGACTACAATAAAACAATTCACCTCCTGAAATCTCTGGGCCTGGGGACATACAGGCAGGTCTGCTGAAGTAGGCTATTAAAACTACTTTGATTGTAAAATAAAAAGGTAAATGGAAGTGTATTGATTTTAATGAGACATATAGTTGGCATGCATTTTTCATGTGTTATTGAGATCCCCTGGGTGCTAAAAATGGTGCTCGGTTCACTTTAACCCACTCTAGAGGTCTGTTGATGTGTTGAAACTGTCTGTGGAGAGTAAGCATACCACATAGCTGACATATGGCAATATATCCTCTGTCCGTAAACAAATCATGCAGGCCAGAAATGTCTAACATTGCAGTCAACACTTCTGGATATTGTGAAAAAAATTATAAAGAGACCTACAGTGATGTGAAAAACTATTTGCCCCATTCCTGATTTCTTATTCTTTTGCATGTTTGTCACACTAAAATGTTTCTGCTCATCAAAAACCGTTAACTATTAGTCAAAGATAACATAATTGAACACAAAATGCAGTTTTAAATGATGGTTTTTATTATTTAGTGAGAAAAAAAAACTCCACATCTACATGGCCCTGTGTGAAAAAGTGATTGCCCCCCCTTGTTATAAAAATAACTGAACTGTGGTTTATCACACCTGAGTTCAATTTATGTAGTCACCCCCAGGCCTGATTACTGCCACACCTGTTTCAATCAAGAAATCACTTAAATAGGAGCTGACACAGAGAAGTAGACCAAAAGCACCTCAAAAAGCTAGACATCATGCCAAGATCCAAAGCCATACCAAACTTTTTTAGTTGGCGGAGAAAGAAAAGTCTGTTGGGCTTTCCTCTGTGTGGAGGCTGTTATAATTTAAGTATTATAAGCAGGCCTCAGTTATTTGGACTGAGTTTTAGGTAAAAGGCTTGTTCGCAGAGTAGAGTTTAAGTAGAGTTTCTCGTGATGCAAGCAGAAGCATCTCAGTGTCTGCTTGAAGCAGATGATGCAAGCAGATACTGAGAAGATGTTCCTAGTCCAAGGTCTTAGGCCTACACTGCCCCAGACAAATGGACTACAGGAACAAACATAGGCCATATTTACAAAACATAACATTCCTGCAACTAGGACAAGGGGCTCATAGAATATTAATCAAGTAGGTGGGTATTATGACACCACGAGGGGTCTGAGCCAATGGTACGTTTTGGGGGGACGGCTCAGATGAGGTCACATTTAACTCTTTCTGGTTCGTATAAAACCAACAGCCGGTTTACAGAGAGGCACTCTTTTCTGTCCCTGTCACCGCTGGTCTTAATCTTTACATATATTTATTTATGTCTCGTTAGTTTATCTTGTATTCTCTATCTTGTATGCTGTATATACTTAGTTTAAACGTAACTTAGTATAGAAAGAAGATAACTGACTTACATTCATGAGGAATATTAGTCAAGAGCTTGTAACGCAAATGGACTTCAAGAACACTTGCTTTGCTAAGATGTAACGAACTGTACTGTATATTTGTTGACTGAATAAACTTCTAACTCTGAAGACGCCTGATGCTGTTGCTGTGATGAGAGTCGTGTTTGCAGCTCTTACTAATGAGTTGCTGGTGCCGGAGCAAAAGGTGATTTCTTACAGAGGCAGTGTTGGCCTTCCACTTCAGGTCATTGGAGATGGTTGTGCCCAGAAGGAGGATGCTGGAGACTCTTTCCACCATCTTGCCATCGATGCAGATTAGGGGCGGGGTGGAGGCGCATCTCCTGAAATCAATCATCTCCACAGTTTTCGCTGTGTTGAGGACCAATCGGTTCTCTCTGCACCAGTGACAGACATCTTCAACCTGGTGGCGGTACTCCCTCATCATTATTGGTGATGAGACTGACAATGGTCGTGTCATCAGCGAATTTGATTACTTTTACAGAGTCTGACGTGGATTTGCAGTGGTTCGTATACAGAGAGAATAGAAGCGGCAACAGGACGCAGCCTTGTGGGGCTGCTGTGTTGGTGATCCTAGATTGTGAAGAGATAGTGCCCAGCCTAACAACCTGGGACCTGTTGGTGAGGAAGTCCGTGATCCACAGGCGTAGGGTGGGATGGACTCCTATTGCGGCAAGATTGTCTTGAAGTATTTTGGGGCTGATGGTATTGAATGCTGAGCTGAAGTCCAGTAGGAGGATCCTGGCGTAGGAGTCTGGTCTGTCCAGGTGATTGAGGTCAAGGGTTCCCTGCTTTTTGGGGACAGGGATAATGGTGGACCTCTTGAAGCACGCGGGTACTTTGCCTCCCTGGAGGGACCTCGTGAAGATGGAAAAGAGGGTGGGAGCAAGCTGACCAGCGCAAGTTTTCAGGCAGGCTGGTGACAATCCATCCGGACCAGAGGCTTTCCTAGCATTTAGCCTTAGCAAGTGTTTCAGTACATCCGCCTCCCTCACTGACGGTGGGGGCGGGTTCGGGCCCAGGGCGTCAATGTCAGAGGATTGTGCAGGCAGCTGTGGGAGTCCTGCAGGTGTTGGCTGGTTCTCGAATCTGCAGTAGAAGTGCTGAGACTCGGCCAGCTCAGTGCTGGGTGTAGCATGCTGAGGGGGAGGCTTGTAGTTGGTGGCAGCCTTAAGCCCTTTCCACACAGCACGTGAGTCGATTGAGGAGAGGTTCTGTTCCAGCTTTTCCGCGTAGCACTTCTTTGCGGACCTCAGTTCCCTGTTTAGGTTGTTTTTTGCTTAGGCCCTGTTCAGACTATGTGCGTTCCTAGCCGTTTTTTACAGAGTGCATACAGAAAGATTTTACGCATAGAAACGGCTACTAATGCTTTCTAATGGCCTCGTTCACATGTATGCGTATGAGACGCATACATTTCTCATCCGCATTGCTGCACGCAGTTCTGTGAGTCACGCACAGAAACAGACGCAATGAAAGTCTATGGATGCGTATCAAAAACGCGTACTATTGCGTTTTAGCGTACGTTTCCCTCTGCGGTTCCCATGATTTTTTTTTTCCCCGGGTCACGTGTGTGTGCAAAACGCAATAGAAAACGACATGCGTTTTTCAACTTGCGTTTCTTTGAATTTATACGTGTTCTACAAACGCTGACAGTCTGAACAGGGCCTTAGTGTGCCTCTATCCACTACTGTCCGTTTTATCAGCATGTCAGGGTTACAGATTGATACATGTTGCTGAAAAGCAGACAGAAACGCACAGATGGAAACAAGGCCTACAGCCTGATGCTGCGTTGGATTTGCATTGCCTACTTTATGCACTACCCGTGCACCCCATGATAGCATGCACCCGGGAGTTGGGAATAGAGCGGTCATAGGTCTTCACCCCTCACTGATCAGACAGTATGACCATGGAGCAGGGGAGGTGAGTAATGGCTGCCACCTATATGGTGGACACCTGTGCCTAGCTATGTATAGTGGGGATACCTCAGCCTGGCTATCTAATTGGCAGCCCCTAAATGTAGAAAATGCTGTGGGGTTGTGATGTCAGGACTAAGGGCTGGAACCCACAGGAGCGCTTTTGGCAGCGTTTTGGCAGCACTGCGATACGCTAGCAGTTTGCCAAAACGCTGGGCTAATGTTATTGGATGGGGCAACTTCCACAGGAGCGTTGGCGTTTCTCAGAAACGCAAACGCAGGACATGCAGCATTTTGGGAGCGTTAGCGCTTCAATGTAAAGTATTGAACCGCTAGCGGAAACGCTCAGCAAAACCTAAACTGAGCGGTTTTGCTAGCGTTTTGCGGTTCAGCACACTGTAACAAAATGAAAAATAATTCACAGGACCAATTCGGATAAAAACGCAAAACGCTAGGCACCCGCTGGGGAAAAAAATACAATGTTGCAAAACACGACCAAAAACGCGCATGAATCCGCTTGCAAACCGCTCAGACAAAACGCTAGCTGTTGCGTTTTGCGTTTGCGGTTTTCAGTGGGTTCCAGGCCTAAAGAGGTTTTTTTTTTTTTTAAATTTTCTAAAGCACTTAGTGACTGTCAGTTGCTCAGTCCTGAGAGTCCCCTATGGGGATGGGGAGCTGTGTGTTTGAAGTTGTATTTGAGAACACGCAGAGCCCCTGAATTCACAATGTTAACCTCCCCACCAAAAAATAAGTACCTCCACGCCTGTGGTGCCAGACTACTGAGTTTCTTCTAGAAAACGTAAACGTACTGATGATGTCTCACCGGAGAAGGAGCAGGCTATGGCATGGGTTATGCAGCTGTTGCACCGAGAGGAGGACCAGTTTGACACTTTTAGAAAAGGCGCAGCAGCTCAGCTACGTGGAATGGACCCGGAACACGCTATGATAACCCAGCTGAAATGGCAAGAAAGTGTCTTGCTGGGACCCCGGAAAATGTTTACCCACAATTTTCACACAATTTCACTGTCACAGACCGCAGGGCCGGTCTGCGGATGGAGTAAATCGATCAGCGTCAGAAATCCTCACACGGTCATTTATTCATCACGAAGGGTAACCCGCGTTCGCAATTTGATGAACTGACTCGCGAAGGGAGTGTTCGGATGCCAACGGATTCACCTCACACATACAATTCAAAGATCTGCCACCAAGCGAGTTACACAGCCCGCTACTGTAATTATACCAGGACTTCGAGAACGCTCTATTAACCCTTAGCAGTATGCAGGAACCTGGGTCAGATCGTTATATCTGGGCCGGGTTCTCGCATACGGGTTATAAATGTATACTTCTATTAAACACAGGGTAGCGATTTCAGGGGAATAGGTACGATTGTGTATGTTCAGCAACAGGTCATAACAGCTAAACGATTTTTAAACGTTTAATAAAAATGCATTACATACAGTTATATAAACCAATTAACATATATACACAGAGCTTAAAGAGACTCCGTAACAAAAATTGCATCCTGTTTTTTATCATCCTACAAGTTCCAAAAGCTATTCTAATGTGTTCTGGCTTACTGCAGCACTTTGTACTATCACAGTCTCTGTAATAAATCAATGTATCTTTCCCTTGTCAGACTTGTCAGCCTGTGTCTGGAAGGCTGCCAAGTTCTTCAGTGTTGTGGTTCTGCTATGCACTCCCCCCTCAGGGGGGAAAGAAACACACAAATGATCTCTTGAGATTCAAAAGGAAGGCTGTATACAACCTGCTTGTGTATGGATGTATTTTCCATGTGTGGACATACTGTACATCAACCTACTTCCTGTTTTGGTGGCCATTTTGTTTGTTTATAAACAAACTTTTTAAAATTGTTTTTAACCACTTTTAATGCGGCGGGGAGCGGCGAAATTGTGACAGAGGGGAATAGGAGATGTTCCCTAACGCACTAGTATGTTTACTTTTGTGCGATTTTAACAATACAGATTCTCTTTAAAAATAAAAAGGAATAAAATCAGAAAATTCTTACTTAGTTAGCTGAGCAGTCCATTTGAAGAATGAAGAAAAATAGTCCAGTTTAAAGGTAGGCATTCAGGTTAAGAGTCTTTTGAACACACAGCATGCTGCGGTTCTCCGTGGAACGCATGTCTGGACTTTCCTGGTCGATGAAATTTGGAGAACTGGGCAGGTTTGGTCCCGCCCCACTTTTATAGGACCTGAGTCTTGGGGCTGTCACTACCTGGAAAGTTGGTGTGTTTAAGGCGGGTTTACCTCCTAATCAGCAGGTTGCCGCCCCCCAGACTCAGAGCAAGAAATGTACCGATTATTAATAACCTGTGTAACTCCGCCCCAGATTGGCGGATCACAAATCCGAGAATATATTTATAAGCGGCTTGCGACCCTGTATCAAACGAGGCTATACATGCCTATTCTATTGCATTCGCTCTACACAGGCCGGATAAGGTGGTTTCTCTATTGATTCCTGATAGCTAGAAAATTATAATTCAGGTGAATGACAGAACTGTTTCCTAGGTATCAGAGAATGTAATTTTTGTCTTGCTGTGCCAAACCTATTTTGAATTATTAATAAATTAATGTTCCCTTTGTTTGTGTCTATGAGCTTGGAGGGAACTTTTGGCCTCAGCCAGTTTGAGCTGGCTTGGGGGAAAGCTGAAGCAGGAAATGGTCACCATTTGTTCCCAGCTTGTAACACCTATTTCACCAGCTACGTGTGAAATTCTTTCCTGACCTGACACAGGATGTGGGGGTGAGGGGCTGTTGCTCTCAGTAAGAAGAGAGTGGAAAAGACATCTATTGTACATTTACACATGACTGACAGGAATTGTGCACGACCATACGAAAATCATTGGCGATTGCGTACGACTTTCCGTAATGTTCGCCACATTCACAATTTCAATTATTCAGGTGGTAAGGGGGTTAGATTTGCAGAAATGAGTGTTTATTTTCTTCTCTTATCTGGCTGTCCAGAAAGGCATTAGCAGTATATCTTAATCAAGGTGCCCCCCCCCCCTCCCAGCATAGAGCAGCCAGAGGATGTTACAGGAGGCAGCCAGAGCCAGATATGTAACATCATAAACAGTCAGTCAGGAGTGGTGTATATACAGTGGTTTGCAAAAGTATTCGGCCCCCTTGAAGTTTTCCACATTTTGTTATATTACTGCCACAAACATGAATCAATTAAATTGGAATTCCACGTGAAAGACCAATACAAAGTGGTGTACATGTGAAAAGTGGAACGAAAATCATACAGGATTCCAAACATTTAAAAAAAAATAAACTGCAAAGTGGGGTGTGCGTAATTATTCAGCCCCCTAAATCAATACTTTGTAGAACCACGTTTTGCTGCAATTACAGCTGCCAGTCTTTAAGGGTATGTCTCTACCAGCTTTGCACATCTAGAGACTGAAATCCTTGCCCATTCTTTGCAATACAGCTCCAGCTTAGTCAGATTAGATGGACAGCATTTGTGAACAGCAGTTTTCAGATCTTGCCACAGATTCGCGATTGGATTTAGATCTGGACTTTGACTGGGCCAGTCTAACACATGGATAGGTTTTGTTTTAAACCATTCCATTGTTGCCCTGGCTTTATGTTTAGGGCCGTTGTCCTGCTGGAAGGTGAACCTCCACCCCAGTCTCAAGTCTTTTGCAGACTCCAAGAGGTTTTCTTCCAAGATTGCCCTGTATTTGGCTCCATCCATCTTCCCATCAACTCTGACCAGCTTCTCTGTCCCTGCTGAAGAGAAGCACCCCCAGTGCATGATGCTGCCACCACATTTGACAGTGGGGATGGTGTGTTCAGAGTGATGTGTAGTGTTAGTTTTCCGCCACACATAGCGTTTTGCATTTTGGCCAAAAAGTTCCATTTTGATCTCATCTGACCAGAGCACCTTTTTCCACATGTTTGCTGTGTCCCCCACATGGCTTGTGACAAACTGCAAACGTGACTTCTTATGTGTAACGTTCTGCTGGTGTGTGAGGGACACCAGCAGACAGACACTCCCAGAAGGGAAAACGCCGTTCAGTTATAGACATTGTCAGTGAAGGCAGAACTGATACTGCAATACAGAAACTGAGAATAGTCAGACAAATCGAGTCGGCAACAGATCAGATAGGTAAAGTACAAAATCGGCAGGCAAGATCAGGGTGAGTATTCAGGCAGAGGTCGGCAACAGATCAGATTGGCAGAGGTACAGAATCGTTAGGCAAAATCAGAGTAGAGAACAGGCAAGGAGTCAATAATAATAACACAATATCAATATAGCCTAGGCTTAGTGTGAAATCCCCGGGGTCCTACCGGATCAAAGCACACAACAAAACTGACTACGGTCTGAAGCCTTCACAGGATGTGTTAGCTAGAGCAGACAACGTGAGACTGACAGAATGAGGCTGAAAAGCCCGGGGTGAGAGAACAGGCACGCCCCCATCCTGTCCAGCAAATCAGCATTCGGAGGTGGAGTCCTGCATGTCAGCTCACCGACTGTCAGATGACACACTTCCTAAGCGCATAAGAGGTGCGACGCTGACAGCGTGTGCGTCCACCCTCCTTCACTCCCTGTGTCTCACGCGACTGAAGCCCAGCTGGAGAGCCGCTGACGTAATCTCTAGCAACGCCGGCCAGCCGACCCGGAAGTCGCAGACACACTGCTGGCCGTTGCAGCGGAAGTAAGCTCCGCAGACCTGGTATTATGCTTTTCTGTTAACAATGGCTTTCTTCTTGCCACTTTTCCATAAAGGCCAACTTTGTGCAGTGCACGACTAATAGTTGTTCTATGAACAAATTCCCCCACCTGAGCTGTAGATCTCTGCAGCTCGTCCAGAGTCACCATGGGACTCTTGACAGCATTTCTGATCAGCGCTCTCCTTGTTCGGCCTGTGAGTTTAGGTGGATGGCCTAGTCTTGGTAGGTTTACAGTTTTGCCATAATCCTTCCATTTCTGAATGATCGCTTGAACAGTGCTCCATGGGATGTTCAAGGCTTTGGAAATCTTTTTGTAGCCCAAGCCTGCTTTAAATTTCTCAATAACTTTATCCCTGACCTGTCTGGTGTGCTCTTTGGACTTCACGGTGTTGCTTCCAATATTCTCTTAGACAACCTCTGAGGCCGTCACAGAGCAGCTGTATTTGTACTTACATTAGATTACACACAGGTGCACTCTATTTAGTCATTAGCACTCATCAGGCAATGTCTATGGGCAACTGACTGCAAAAGGGGGCTGAATAATTATGCACACACCACTTTGCAGTTATTTATTTGTAATAAATGTTTGGAATCATGTATGATTTTCGTTCCACTTCTCACGTGTACACCACTTTGTATTGGTCTTTCATGCAAAATTCCAATAAAATTGACTCATGTTTGTCGCAGTAATATGACAAAATGTGGAAAACTTCAAGGGGACTGAATACTTTTGCAAACCACTGCAGCTCCCTGATTGCTAGTAATATTCCAGCCCATCTTGGTACCTGTTACCTCATCTGATTTGCTCAACTTTCCTCAGCCTCTGTGCATACTCTGAGGAGAACACAGTGAAGTATTTGTGAACTGTGTTAGGAATGAAGGATGATTTTAAAGCAGACAGTGAGAGCTGGGGTAATAAATGCAGTGCCCCTAGTATTAGTGGTAATGTAAACCCTAATAGAGTATTTAGAAAAAAAAACAATTTGTTTATCGATAGTAGTTCTTTAAGATAGTTTGATCCTTTTCATCCCCCCCCCCCCCCCCCCCCCAAAAAAAAAAGAAAAAAAAAAAAAGAAAAAGAAAATTGATCTCTTGAAAATTCTAGGCATAAATCTGCAATTGAGGTCCTGTATTCTGGCCTTGATTGTTAGAAAGGGAAGACTCTCTGCAGTTAACTCTGCAGCTCCCTGTAAATTTTATCTTGAATTGATAGAGCTGATGCAGATTCTAGTTTTGGTTCAGTTTTTTAAAAAATTGCTTTTATAAATTCTTTTGTTTCCGCATAATACTCTGAAGAATCTCCTCAAATTCAAAGGCCTCAAGACTTCCGATGTTCACCGTCTTTCATAGACAGAAAAGTCTGCCAGCTGCTCAGTAACACCCTGCTGATGTACAGTATATGTATAGATGTTTGTCCTATCTTTTTCATCCGCCTTAAGAGCCCATTCACACTAGAGCATTTATGAGTATAATAAAAGTGTCAAACACATTCTTGTCAAAAACAACATTTATTAATGACAAACAGTAATAGCTTGCATTTTTAATCAATGCAGTAATAATAATATGCAGAAAATAAAGGTAGAAATAAATGGAGGCAGAAAAACATATTATATACCTCAAAATACCTCCTTCGTGTGGTATACCTTGAAACAAGGTATTGCACAAAATGCCACATCGCAGTCCGGGCAATAGGTACGGTCTCCTTCCGGAATTTTTTGCAGTCAGGGCCTTTTTTGGCGCAGCAGACCGCACACCTTCTGGTCGTTTGTTGCTTGTGTGCAGTCGCTGGCAATATTCAACAAAGTGGCGTCCAGTCAGTCTCTCTGGATTGACAATGTAGGACGCTCTGTGCCCCACTCTACTGGACTCCGCTGGGGGGTGCATCAAATAAATGGCTTCACATAACTGCCATACAAAGTCATGGTGAACCACAAGGCTGTCACTGCGTTTTTTGAACAGCACAAAAGCGTTCCAGAGGCATTGTTCTAGGAGGTGCCTGAAAATTTTGATATAGTACTTTTTCTGTTTGCGGACAGCCGGGTAGAACGTCATGGCCGCATCAGTCCTGTCCACACCTCCCATGGTCTGGTTGTAATCCAGTATAGCTTGGGGCTTGTCCACCTCCCCGCTACCTCTGGTGGTGGGGTGTAGGGATGCTCAAATCCGAATTTGGAAAATACCCGGATAGTTCTATCCGGATATCTCCCAGTAAACCTGTGCGGTGGGTGGGGGTGGTCAAGCTTACCTGTCTGACGTCTTCTTCGGTCTGTCCCTGGCGCCTCCCATGATGCGGTCCACGCGCATCACGTGACTACAAACACTTCCTCCTTCAACCCGGAAGGAGGAAGTGTTTGTAGTCACGTGACCGCCACGTGGACCGCATCGTGGGAGGAGCCATGGACGGACTGAAGACGACATCAGACAGGTAAGCTTGACCACCCCCGCCCACCCCGCACAGGTTTATTAGGAGATATCCGGACAGAACTATCTGGGTAACTTCCGAATTCGGATTTGAGCATCCCTAGTGGTGTGCACAGTAGAAACATTGTGCACTGTACTGAGGACACAAACATCCCGCTTGTCCTTCCACCGGAGAGCCATCATTTTCCCCTTCTGCCAGGCAACAACCTCACCCTTCTTTAGCTTCCTGGCAGAAAAGCCCAGTGGCATTTGGCAACGGTTGGCCCTTACCGTGCAGTAGGCATCAGTCTTTTGCTAGATCAGGTGGTCGTACAGCTCAGGGGATGTGTAGAAGTTGTCTGTGTTGGCTGAGTGTCAGGACAAATAAAGAAGAAGGGATCACCGCTCAACTGCACTGTGTAGAGCAGTGCTGGACCTAAGGCAGCCAGGCCTGAGTACTGAAGCAAATATTCAAAGGATGTGGTCCGCAACAAAGTCTCTCCACAAAACACTAGCATGTATTTAGGACGTATCCTCACAGCAGATGAAAAGTACATAAGCTGACATGTTTCGGGCCATGTAGCCCTTAAGACTAGAACTGCAATAATGTATGAAGCAAAGGCAGGAAATCGTTCAAAGCACAGAAATCACAAGAGTTAGCCGATAAGAAGACTAGCAATTGGACACTGGAGCCTACATGCAATTAAGTTTTCACCTGAGTTATCTCCTAGGAGATATTTTTTGACTTCTTAAAAAAAAAAAAAAAAAAAACACTTTTCAGCACTTCAGAATTGAAAAAGTACTAAAAAGTAGGTGAAAAAGTACTATCAAAATTATTCTTAGTATTTTCTCACTTGCTGGTGGCTTCAAAGGCATTTTATTGGCAAGGTGTGAAAATATCACCTAGTAGAAAATGCAGGAGAAAAAGTTAATTGCATATGGGCCTGGGACTCTGAAAGAGGAAGAATCAGTAACAGATCTGCCTTTTTATACTGTGAAAAAAACACTCCTGATTCTACGAATTAACCAAAAGGTATACCCTATAAGAGAGTCATAAAACTTAAACTTTTATTAATAATACATAACAAGGATCAAATTTGCTCATCAAATGCTACGAAATGTGATAAAGTGGACTGGAGGTAAGGAGTAGTCGGTCAAGAGACCATCCTCCTAGTTCACACTTATATTCATTACAACCCTACACCAAAACTCGACAGGTTTCATTTCCTAAATTGGAAACTTTGTCAGGAGAAGGAGATACCCTAGTGATAGAGTGATAAAGTGCTCAAAATAATAAATACATTAAGGAATCACATATCTACATTAGATTAGCATAGTAACAGAGTAACGGCCACTATCAGCAGGCTGCTGATAGTGGCCGTTACTCTGTTACTATGCTAATCTAATGCTAATGGCGCATGGATTGCATCACAGGAAGGAGCTGTGGAATCGCCATCTTGCCTATGCGGCGATCAGTGCGCATGGAGCCCGGGATAGAGAAGGAGACAGCCGGGGAGAGCCGACAGATGCAGCGGGAGCAGCGGACGCGCTGCCGATCGCGCTGGTGAGTCCCTGCTACTACACGACGAGCTCAGCTCGTCATTACCGCTAATCGCATCGGCGGTATGGACGAGCTCAGCTCAGCTCGTCCATACCGCCAGGGTGGTTAACCTCCTTCATAGATAGAATAGTCTTCCAGCTGCTCAGTAGCATCCTGCGGACATGTATAGGCTTCCAGAGATACTTGAGAACACTTGGGGTCTTTGCAACTGCCTGAAAGGATTGGAATGTTGAGCACATCTCCCACTTCATGGAACCCATTAAGTTCTTAGAGTGACTCCGAGCTCATAAAAAAAATGAAAGTTGTACTCACCTGGGGCTTTCTCCAGCCCAGTGTTGGTCGGGTGGTCACACGCCACACGCCGGCCGCCTCGCGTCATCACGGCGGCCGACGTGAAAGTACTGCGCATGCGCGATTAAAGCGCGCATCGCCGTACTGCCACGCCGGCCGCCGTGATGACGCGAGGCGGCCGGCGTGTGACGTAATCCGCGTCATACGCGGAAGGAGCAGCCCGACACTCGGGCAAGTGTCGCCCAGGCTGCGGCCTGTCAGCCATTCCGGAGCGGGGAGAAGGAGAAGAGCCAGGACGCCGTCGTGGGACCTCCCGACCAGCACTGGGCTGGAGAACCACCGAGAGCAGAAATAGCCACTTATTTCCGCCTCACGGAGACCCGCACGAACAGGCGCCAGAATGACGCAGCTCCACTATCTTCTTCCCGATCGGAGACTCCAAAATCTCAGCGAGACCGGACCTCTCCCACCCGTAAGTCTACACAATCTGCACCTATACAATCTTTCCCTGAGAGTTCGGAGGGTGAAGACGAGGGCGAAGAGGAACTAGACATAAAGGCCCTGTTACGCTCCATACCATCAAAGCGGGACTTTAAGGCCTTCGCCACTCGTATTGAAAAGGCCTATAAAACGAGATATAAAGGAGGTCAGAGAGGATATACATGAAATCAGGGGCAGAGTAGATATACTAGAGAATACTCAAGCAGTACTTATGGATAAGATTGATGAGTTAGTTGATAAATCCAAAGCTCACGATCAGGCCTTGCAGGAACACATCTACAAAATGGATGACTTAGAGAACAGAGGCCGCAGGAATAATGTGTGTATCAGGGGACTGCCGGAGGCTACAAACCAAGAAGATCTAATGGTGTCAGTACAGGCAATTTTTATGCAATGTCAGGTTTTGGATAGGCACACCTTGCCGTGTTTCTGTAGTCGGGTGCTCAGCCTTGATGCAGAAGCGGCATCAGTCCAATACAAGCAATTCAAGGTCGGCTGGCACACCAGTTCAAAGTTCCAAGCAGTTTTATTGTATGCACAACATGACAATTGTTTCGGGGCCACGGAGGGTCCCCTTCATCAGATAAAGTGCAGACATACAAGTGATGCAAAGTACAAGCACATATATACCCGAGGTATACCCGGGTATATATGTGCTTGTACTTTGCATCACTTGTATGTCTGCACTTTATCTGATGAAGGGGACCCTCCGTGGCCACGAAACAATTGTCATGTTGTGCATACAATAAAACTGCTTGGAACTTTGAACTGGTGTGCCAGCCGACCTTGAATTGCTTGTACAGGCAATTTTTAGACTTATTAGAAAAAGGAGAGGATTTCCCAATTGTCCTTGACAGGGCTCACATGGCCTTTGGAAAAGTACGCTCTAACGTAGCACGTGATGTGATCTGTCGTTTGCACTCATATACGCTAAAGGAGGAAATCATGGCTGCCGCACGAGACAAGCAGTCAGTTGACTTCGATGGCGCCACTATGATGTTTTTCCCTGATCTTTCCAGATACACGCTGCAGTTCCGCAGAGCAGTCAAACCACTCTTAGAAGCTATTAAATCAGCAGGAGGACTCTATTCCTGGGGCTTCCCATTTCCTCTTTTAATAAAATTAGATGGAAAATCTTTTGTTTTTCAAGGCATTCATGACCTGGACAAGGTAAAGGAATTTCTTTCAAAAACTGACTTGAGTCTCCCAGACTGGCCCCTGATGGAATCTGTCACACCTCTACCACAACAAGAACATTGGCAAGTTGCGGGTTCCTCTAACAACCGACGTAGATCCCGATCGGCATCCGAAGATGGGTGAAATGTTTTTCTTTCTTTTTTCTCTTTTTTGAAAACTTTTTCCTCTTTTTACATTATCTAACGATCACGTGATTGTTCATTATGGAAAGCCTCTGACAAAACAGCTTTACTTTGCAGCACAATTAAGGATATGATACATTGCATACAACACAATGCTTTTTGTTCCATTTTACTTTTTCTTCTCTTCATCATCATATATGCTTTTTAAAGATGTAGCTTTCTCCTTCTTCCTTCCTGTTCTGAGGGAGGTGATGGAGGAGTAAGCATAATATGCAGAAGAATGAAAATTGATGTTATGCACTACAACTACTTATATTTTGCAAGTGGTTTGATTCCCTCCAAGAAGACTGCTGGGGAGTCACACAATGCCATGCATACTCCCCCTTTTGGTAGTAGTTGTATATATTGTTATGCAAAATGTTTATAGGTTCTTTTATAGAGGTTTATGCCTAATACATTTAATATTGTGATAGTTTAAACTTTAGATATGATGGTTCTGGGGGTTGGGTCATTTATAATGAATCACTAGCTCTTAGGCTGCATTTCCACTTGTGCGGTGCGAATCGCCGCTGTAAAAATTCGCATGCGGATGCGAATTTCGCATGCGGGTGTATGCGAATTTTCATACGAAGTCGCATGCGAATTCGCATGGATGACG
Organism: Hyperolius riggenbachi; assembly: GCF_040937935.1. Classification (NCBI taxonomy): domain Eukaryota; kingdom Metazoa; phylum Chordata; class Amphibia; order Anura; family Hyperoliidae; genus Hyperolius; species Hyperolius riggenbachi. The sequence goes on from NC_090652.1 coordinate 187,081,731, forward strand.
ATGTATGCGAATTTAACCATGGCAGTGCTGGTGTGCTTTTTCCATTGTTTCTATGCGAATTCGCATGAAAATTCGCATGAAAATTCGCATACCCAAACCGCATGCGAATTTCCTATTAAATGCATTGTATGCGATTCGCATAGCGGTATGCGGTATGCGAATTCTGATGGCTCTGCCATCCGGATTTTTTCTGCACAGAAAAACGCACAGGAATCCTGACAAGTGGAAACAGTCCCATTCACTTGTATTGCTATGCGAATTTGCATGCGAAAAACGCATGCGAATTCGCGATAGTGGAAATGAGCCCTTACCATGAGATATGCTCACCTGACCCTTTACATGGGCTTTTTAGTGGTGATTAGGTTTTTGATCTGTGGCGGGGGGAGGGGGGGGGGCGGAGGAGTGACGGTCAGGCCTTCTACGGTCCCCCTAAGATGGAGGGGCGGTCGAATAAGTCGATAGTAGACAGTGTTTGCTATTTGGCTTCTTTTAGCCCACTTTTTTGGGACTCCAGTAAGAGAGGGGGGAGGAGGGTTTTCTGGGCATCTGGACAGCTGTGTGGGGTGGGGGGAGGGATACTCTCTTTTTCGTTGGTTCAGGTACTTAACCCATTTTTTATTTTTCTTATATAGGACAATGACATTCAAGATATGTTCACTCAATGTAAATGGCTTTAATGAGCCATCTAAGCGATCTCATATTCTGTATCAATGCCATAAGGAGAAAGCAAAAATTATATTTTTACAAGAAACCCATTTTTTAAATGGTAAAGCCCCTGACTTAAGCCACAACAGATATTACCCTAAATGGATTTGTAGCAACGTTCCTGAAGAAAAAAAAAAGTCTAGAGGTACCGCTATTGCATTTCATAGAACAGCTGAGGTTGAAATTATAGACAGCAAATTAGACAAACAGGGTAGATTCACCTTTACTAAGATATCCTTAGGGGGTAATAAATTTACGCTTGCATGTATATACCTACCAAATTCTGACCAAGTTAACGCACTTTGCTCCATTTTAAATCAGCTTGATACCTATAGTGAAGGCAGGCTTATCATAGGCGGAGATTTAAATTTGACTTTAGACCCCACAATAGATACTTCTAAGGGGATTTTCCCATATCTCCATTAGAAAGATAAAGCCCCTCAGAAAACTCCTATTTGAGTTACAATTAGTAGATATTTGGCAAATCCTTAATCCAGGTGTCAAAGATTTTACCTTTTTTTCAAACCCACATCACAGTTATAGTCAAATAGATTTATTTTTGATATCTCACTCATTGTTATCTTGGGAAGAGAGTTCTAGAATAGGTAATTGTAACGATTGTGGAACTTTCTCCGTGATCAGCGCACAACGCGTGCGCTGATGCGGCGGAAATCCTCCACAAGCGTATATTTGCAGGCACCCAGCAAAAAGTGCTACGCACCCGTAGAGGGAAATTCCTGTCGGCAGATGGCGCTGGGGAGTGCAGAGTAACCAATTCTCTGTACCTCCACAAATGCCAAACAGGAATTGTACGAAGCGCAGAATGCAAGAGAAGCAATTGCAAATGAGAACGAGCAAAGGGACAGGTTGTGTGTGTGTGCGCCAATCTAGTCGCCACCCCGCGACCGCGCACAAACAGCAGATAGGAAACAGAAACGCGATCGCGAGAGGTGCGATCGCCAGAAGTGACACAAGGCTACAGCAAATAATACAATAAGAAGATGCGGAAAATAAACGCTAGCTAACCGCGAACACCGCACTCATTCGCAACAGTGCACGCGGTTATGCGCGGTCTCCACATGATAAGCACAATAGAGACAAGCACGCCTAACTAACCATCGACAGACAAACATGAAACAGAGGACGCGAACGCTTGCTTAACGGTTACCTCACCGAGCCTCCAGCAAGTGGTCGTAGCAGACAAGACAGACACACGAAAACAGGGACAAGCGAGAGATAGGATCCACAGCACTAGCGAAAAGTGGCTAGCGCGATCCAGGTACAGAGTAGCAGAACAGAAGGATCCACAGCACTAGCGAAAAGTGGCTAGCGCGATCCCAGGAGACAGAACAGAAGGATCCACAGCGCTAGCGAAAAGTGGCTAGCGCGATCCAGAGAGGCAGAACAGAAGAGATAGCTGGTAGCAACCGCTGCACCAGCTATGCTCCAAGAACAGAGATCAGAACGACTTCCTATCGACCACCGCTGGGACAGGACAATCGCAACAGACAAATAAAACAGATAAACAATCCTAACTGCACTAGGGAAATCTGCCTAGCACAGTTTCCAGGAATTACTCTAAGCTGATCTTCAGAGAGTAAGGCTGACACCCCACCAGGAGTGTTACATAGGACGAAATCCTTATGAACAGCAAAGCATTGTGGGAAACACATAGTACTTATAGTACACGCCTCCAAGGAATGTGGCCAGGCAATTTGCATGACAACGTATGCAAATTCCTCAGCAAGCACAAGCTGCAAAACTGACAGAAGCTCTTCTTTCCAGAGTCCTGCAGCTTGCAAACCTACACAATGGTCAAAAAGCTGCCTGCCTGCACAGGCAGCTGAGCAAATCATCACAGTACCCCCCCCCCCCCCTCCAGGGTCGAATTCCAGACGACCCTCAAAAGTGCTATTAGCAACAGACTCAAACTGAAGACTCATGAAGGTCGGGACAGCCCGACAAAGTCCAATTCCAGAGTCAGTCAACCCAGAAACCGACCTCATCGGAAACAGAAGCCACCGAAACATGCCCATCAGCACTACAAGTCTCAGCGTAACACCCATCAGGACTGTGGATACCAGAGAAGAAGCCACCGAAACCCTCCAGACAATACCCACCACCTTCCAAGGAGCGTCCGAAAATACCAAATCTGCCACAAAACCTGTTCGAAGTGTCCCTTACAACACAAAAGCCACCGTTGATCTTATCTAGGGTACCAAGCAAAATTTCTCCCGGAATCTCCCAGAAACTTTTGAAGCTCCACAGAGATCCCAAGAGGGCAGAACAATCACCAGGCTCACATGGAGAACTATCAAGAACCCCTATGGAACCAATAACAATTCCAGACTCAGAATTACGAGGACACCCATCAAGATCAAGACTTTCAGGGACCACTTCTGGGCATGCAAGCAGGCAGGCTAAATCAGAACATGTCTCCACCGAGGAAGCATCTGAGTATGCTGGTAACAGAGGCACATTTGGGCTTTCTGGGTCACAGAGCACATTGGGGTACACCAGCACAGGAGAAACCTCAGGACATGTTGGGGAACTGCCAACCTCAGAGTCCGACACGAGGAAACCAAAACCAGGACCGGGCAGAGAATCATCACGAGCAATGGTCTCAAGCACTAGTCTTTCAAAAGAAGACTCGGATTCAAATTCGGAAATTTCTGTGACTGCAATATCATCATTGACTACACATGACTGAAGCTCCACCAGAGCTGAAAAGGTAGCCAGCAAGGCAGCAATGCCTACGGAAGAGGGCAACACCTCAGAAGGACTTGGGGGGCAGGAGACATCTCCTACAAGTTCTGCACCCTTTGGGAAGAACTCGGAGACCTCCAGAACATCAAACAAGACCTCAGGAACATCATTTTTCAATTTTTCTAAGAAGGATTCTGTACTATCCATGTTACAGGGCAAAACTGGAACTTTATTTTGTGAACAGGGCAGATGTCCCAGGGAAGGTTCCACCATAAACTGAGACTGAATTTCATCATCATGAGTGGAATGTACAGGAATATTCACTGGACCACACACTGACTCCCTAACTGTAATCTCGCTGCACCTAGAATTCTGCGTAGCAGTCAAACTAGCTTGCAACTCCAAAACTGCAGAAAAACAGGTGAAAATAGCAGCAATACCTAGACGAGCCTCTAGGGGCGGGGCAGGGCAGGAGATATTGTACAAGGCAATATTGACTCATCCAGAGTACAGGGTGGAGAGTCAGAACTTTCTTCAAAGCAAGAAAGGGACTCCCAAATGTCAGTGTGATTGGACATCATTTTGTTAGTCATGGTACAGGGCAGGTTCAGAGAAACTTTCTCTGGACCCAGCAGAGCTGTTTCAGAGTCAGATTCGCAAAACCGAAGCGCTGTCTCACTCTTAGATTCGGCTAACAATGTCAAATCCGAGGAACCAGAACGCAAAACCTGCGAATCAAAAAATCGCTTTAGGTTGTGAAACTGACGCTTCCATAGCGCAAACCTCCGCGATCTGCAGAGCAGACTGCAAGGCATCTAGGACCGAAACGCTGGAGCAACTGTCCCCAGGCAACGGGCCCTTACAGGTGAGACCAGGGTGAGACAGAGACTCATTTGTAGAAGAAATAGCGACATCAACAGGATAAACTTTATTAGGCATATTAATTTTACTTTTGACGCTGCACAGTCGAGAAACTTTCCCCATAGCCGGGTCACAGATGGAAGATCTGAAAGATCTGTTTCTAAATGACAAAGGATCCCACACATCCTTGAGGAAACCGGCAGACTCATGCCGATCACAATCTGCAGGAACATCCGAGAAACAGGCATCAGATCGCACAGATTCAAACTGCACACTGTCAGGAGAGAATCCTTCAGGATTCGCACAGGAATCAACCACAGCGGCATACTCATTCATTTCAGATTGCACAAAGTCAAGACTCTCATGCTTTACCCCAGAAAGGCAGGAACAATCATCCGACAACGATGTCTCTTTATTGGAATAAATTGGTTGGTGTGTGTGCAACTCATCCAAAATCGTTTGCCATACATAGATCACCAGATCCACATCATCCTTGTCACATTCATCGGAATCAATCAGAAGGTACATAGAATCAAGACAAGCATTCAAGACATCTTCGCTTTTTGCGATGTAAAAATCGCAAAAGGCTTTCCAATCAAAATCGAATTCCTCCAGCAAGGCCCCAACATCCCAGGAAGCAAATGGGGGTTTAAACAGGCCAGTATCCAGATAATCTCCATAGGGGTGGAGTTCAGGAACAAGAACAGATTTTTTAACTGCTTTAATGTAGTGTGCGATCCAACCTATAGCAGGATCCACATAAGCTTTGGATTGGGGCAAAAAACCTGGAAACTGATCAGCAGATGCATTATAAACATTATTATCATACTGCATGGTTTTGCCCATTTCAGACTTGACAGAAATAACCTCTTTATTTGTGGTTGCTATGGGCAACGGATCTTTCCGCTGTGAAGCCTTCCTAGATCTTTTACGTTTAGACTTAGAGGCTATGGATGCTGACAACAACTCATTAAGGGGGTATGGTAATTGAGGTAATCTCAGCCAATTGTGAATTAAAAAGGCCAAGAATTCCAGGGGTCCTTGACTCAGGGTGGTATGATCTAACACATCATAAGCCCACATTGACATTTCGCCCCCCAACAGAATGTAGACCATTTGGGGGGCCCAGGTAGACACTGGGGTGCATTGGAATTCAGGGTTCGCTAACAGTTTCGTACACTCAGACAAAAATTCGTCTGCCGATTCAGGTTCAAGTTTTTTAAAATCTCTTAAAGGTACAAGAGCCATATTCGACAAAATCGTACAATTCGGAAATTCCGTCTACACTGGGGTTTTGTGTTGGGCTGGTCATACTGTAACGATTGTGGAACTTTCTCCGTGATCAGCGCACAACGCGTGTGCTGATATGGCGGAAATCCTCCACAAGCGTATATTTGCAGGCACCCAGCAAAAGGTGCTACGCACCCGTAGAGGGAAATTCCTGTCGGCAGATGGCGCTGGAGAGTGCAGAGGAACCAATCCTCTGTACCTCCCCAAATGCCAGACAGGAATTGTACAAAGCGCAGAACGCAATCGCAAGAGAAGCGATTACAAATGAGAACGAGCAAAGGGACAGGTTGTGTGTGCGCCAATCTAGTCGCAACCCCGCGACCGCGCACACACAACAGCAGATACGAAACAGAAACGCGATCGCGAGAGGTGCGATCGCCAGAAGTGACACAAGTCTACAGCAAATAATACAATGAGAAGATGCGGAAAATAACAAACGCTAGCTAACCGCAAACACCGCACTCATTCGCAACAGTGCACGCGGTTATGCGCGGTCTCCACGAGATAAGCACAATAGAGACAAGCACGCCTAACTAACCATCGACACACAAACATGAAACAGAGGACGCGAACGCTTGCTTAACGGTTACCTCACCAAGCTTCCAGCAAGCGGTCGTAGCAGACAAGACAGACACACGAAAACAGGGACAAGCGAGCGATAGGATCCACAGCACTAGCGAAAAGTGGCTAGCGCGATCCAGAGAGGCAGAACAGAAGAGATAGCTGGTAGCAACCGCTGCACCAGCTATGCTCCAAGAACAGAGATCAGAACGACTTCCTATCGACCACCGCTGGGACAGGACAATCGCAACAGACAAACGAAACAGATAAACAATCCTAACTGCACTAGGGAAATCTGCCTAGCACAGTTTCCAGGAATTACTCTAAGCTGATCTTCAGAGAGTAAGGCTGACACCCCACCAGGAGTGTTACATAGGACGAAATCCTTATGAACAGCAAAGCATTGTGGGAAACACATAGTACTTATAGTACACACCTCCAATGAATGTGGCCAGGCAATTTGCATGACAACGTATGCAAATTCCTCAGCAAGCACAAGCTGCAAAACTGACAGAAGCTCTTCTTTCCAGAGTCCTGCAGCTGAGCAAATCATCACAGTAATCAACTATGGTATGATCATTCTCCTATCTGCCTCAAGTTTAAAATTCCTGAAGTAAAACCTAACACTTTTAACTGGAAGTTAAACAACTCCTTGTTATCTGATACAGAATATGGTCCTCGTATAACTAGAGCATTGCAAGAATATATCACTACTAACACGCAACGGAAGAGGTGTCACCGGTTTCAATATGGTTTGCGCATAAATGCGTGATGAGAGGTGCATTTATTCAAATGGGCACTAAAAGGAAAAAAAAAAAAAAAAAAAAAGCTTCACAGGTTCTTTCTTTACTAGCTGAAAATTCACAGACTAGAGTCACTACATAAGTCTTCTTTGAGCTCACAGATACTGAGTGATCTACAGAATACTAGGGAGAAACTAAAGCATTTGTTAGAAATTGGAAGACTGCATAACTTGATGAGATATAAAGGTTTACTATATGAACACTCGAATAAATGCAGCAGTCTTTTAGCTCGTTCTTTGAGGCAAAAAAGGGAGTCTACGTTTATTCCCTCCATATTGAATTCTCAAAACCAAAAAGTACATAAGTCAGAACAGATTGCTAAAGTGTTCCATTCTTATTATTCAAAATTATATAATTTAGATATAGACAATCCCCCTATAGCAGTAATTGACATTTCTAAAAGGTAATAAACTCCCTACTATATCGAATGATCAAATAGAAGTGTTAAATACTCCTATTTCAAGTGATGAGTTTTTCTGCTCAGTATCTGGCTTAAAAACGGGCAAGGCGGCAGGGCCTGACGGGTTCTCACCCGAATATTACAAAATACTCAAGGGATCCTTTAGCCCACTCTTTCTTTCTGCTTTTAATAAAATAGGCGAAGGTGCCTCCCTTCCTTCTGAAGCAAAGCTTGCACATATTTCTATAATTCCTAAACCAGGCAAAGACCCCTCCCATAGCTCTATTTATCGACCAATCTCCTTGATAAACATAGAATTAAAAATCTACTCCAAGAGCCTAGCCGATAGATTGATTACCATCATACCAGAATTAATGCACCCAGATCAAGTGGGATTCGTACCAGGTAGGGAACCCAGAGACAACACAATCAAAACGTATTATCTAATTTTGCACAATCCTCTAAAACGCCGGCCTTTTGTTATCAATTGACGCAGAGAAAGCCTTTGATAGGCTTTCCTGGTGCTTTCTCAAAAGCGCTATAACCCATATTGGCTTTCCGCCAGGGTCTAGATTTTATGACTTCGTTTTTGCCTTGTATGATAAACCATCAGCTCAAATTAAAGTTAATGGTCTTTTGTCGGATCCCTTGGGTATTAGTAACGGTACTCGTCAGGGCTGCCCGCTTTCTCCATTACTATACATCATCTCTATGGAATTTCTGGCAATTTCTATACGTAATAATCCAGATATTCATGGATTAATATTAGGAAAAAACCACTATAAACTAGCATTATATGCAGACGATTTGCTTTTATATGTGTCTCAACCAGTGACGTCTCCCTAATTTGCTGAAAACACTAAATTTTTTTGGGCACTCTGTGTAATTTTAAAATTAACGCCTCTAAGTGTGAAGTTTTAAATATATCAATTCCCCCACGGATGACGGTGAATATTCGTGAATCTTTTCCCCTTAATTGGCGTGAAGATAGAATCGCTTACCTGGGTTTAAAAATTACTAAAAATCCTTCTAATTGTAATGATCTGCTCAGCTGCCTGTGCAGGCAGGCGGCTTTTTGACCATTGTTTAGGTTTGCATGCTGCAGGACTCTGGAAAGGAGAGCTTCTGTCAATTTTGCAGCTTGTGCTTGCTGAGGAATTTGCATGTGTTGTCATGCAAATTGCCTGGCCACATTCATTGGAGGCGTGTACTATAAGTACTATGTGTTTCCCACAATGCTGGGCTGGTCATAAGGATTCCTTCCTGTGAAACACTCCTGGAGGAGTGTCAGCCTACTAGTTGTTTGAAGATCAGCTTAGAGTAATTCCTGAAACTGCGCTAGGCAGGTTTCCCTAGTGCAGTTAGGATTGCTTATGTTTTGTTTGTTATGTTGCGATTGTCCTGTCCCAGTGGTGGTCGACAGGAAATCGTTCTGATTTCTGTTCTTGGAGTATAGCTGGTGCAGCGGTTGCTACCAGCTATCTCTTCTGATCTGTCTCACTTGGATCGCACTAGCATCTTGCGCTAGCGCTGTGGATCCTTCTGTTCTGTCTCCTTGGATCGCGCTAGCCTCTTTTCGCTAGTGCTGTGGATCCTTCTGTTCTGCCTTCCTGGATCACACTAGCATCCTGCGCTAGTGCTGTGGATCCTTCTGCTCTGCTACTCTGTCTGCCTGGGTCGCACTCGCCTAGTGCTAGTGCTGTGGATCCTTCTGTTCTGCTTCTCTGTACCTGGATCGCACTAGCATCCTGCGCTAGTACTGTGGATCCTTCTGTTCTGTCTTCCTGGATCGCGCTAGCCACTTTCGCTAGTGCTGTGGATCCTATCTCTCGCTTGTCCCTGTTTTTGTGTGTCTGTCTTGTCTGCTACGAACGCTTGCTGGAGGCTCGGTGAGGTAACCGTTAAGCAAGCGTTCAAGTCCTCTGTTTCATGTTTGTCTGTCGATGGTTAGTTAGGCGTGCTTGTCTCTATTGGGCTTATCACGTGGAGACCGCGCATGAACGCGTGCACTGTTGCGAATGAGTGCGGTGTTCGCGTTCAGTTAGCATTTGTTATTTTCCGTATCTCCTCATTGTATGATTTGCTGTGCCTTTGCTATCCTCGTATTCTGTTCTGATCTGCCTTGTGTCACTTTTGGCAATCGCCTTTCTTGCGGTTGCGTTTGTTTTTTGTATCTGCTGTTGTGTGTGCGCTGTCGCGGGGTGGCGACTAGATTGGCACACACACACACACACACAACCTGTCCCTTTGCTCATTCTCATTTGCAATCGCTTCTCTTGTGTCTGTCTTGTCTGCTACGACCGCTTGCTGGAGGCTCGGTGAGGTAACCGTTAAGCAAGCGTTCGCGTCCTCTGTTTCATGTTTGTCTGTCGATGGTTAGTTAGGCGTGCTTGTCTCTATTGTGCTTGTCACGTGGAGACTGCGCATAACCGCGTGCACTGTTGCGAATGAGTGCGGTGTTCGCGGTTAGCTAGCGTTTGTTATTTTCCGCATCTTCTCATTGTATTATTTGCTGTAGCCTTGTGTCACTTCTGGCGATTGCACCTCTCGCGATCGCGTTTCTGTTTCATATCTGCTGTTGTGTGTGCGCGGTCGCGGGGTGGCGACTAGATTGGCGCACACACACACAACCTGTCCCTTTGCTCGTTCTCATTCGCAATCGCTTCTCTTGCGATTGCGTTCTGCGCTTCATACAATTCCTGTCTGGCATTTGTGGAGGTACAGAGGATTGGTTCCTCTGCACTCCTCAGCGCCATTTGCCGACAGGAATTTCCCTCTACGGGTGCGTAGCACCTTTTGCTGAGTTCCTGCAATTATACGCTTGTGGAGGATTTCCGCCGTATCAGCGCACGCGTTGTGCGCTGATCACGGAGAAAGTTCCACAATCGTTACAGTAATCTTTTTGGCGAAAATGTTCTCCCACTGCTGTCCAGATTTGAGGAAGATATTCAGAGGTGGAAAGGAATTCTACACTCATTGACTGGTCGCATAAATATTATAAAGATGAACTTAATGCCAAGGTTGCTTTACCCTCTCCAAACACTGCCCATACATATACCAGCTTTCTTTAAGAGAATTCTTATACTCTGGTCTATATACATATGGGGAGGACGTAGTCCGAGTATAGCAAGAAACACACTTTTTAAATTAAAGGAGTCAGGAGGCCTTGCCTTACCTAATCATAAACTTTACCAAGTAGCAACTCATCTAACTCGCATTAAAGACTGGGGATTAGGCACTAAACAATGGGTATATATAGAAGAAGATATAATGGTAGAGGGGGGAATTAAATCTACACTTTGGATCCCACATGATAAGCGACAGCTGTTTTATAAGTGGCCCTCAATCACAAGGGTTTCCCTGCAGTTATGGGATCAACTAATTACACAACACAGGATTTCATCATACTATGGGCCTCTTATGCCAATATGGAATAACATTTTATTTCCCCTGGCTTCAATCCTACTTCTATAATGAGGAGAGCATTGGGTGAAATTATTACTGTGAGTTCTTTACTGTCCTCAGATCAGATTCCCTCGAAGCAAGAACTGTCAAACAAACGCCAAAATGCAAACATACCATTTCCCGAATATTTTCAACTGGCTCACTTTTTAAGGCAGTGTTTGAGAGAGGGTTATATGGTGAGACATTTCTGACGTAGAAAAGCAATTACTTATTTCACCTCCAGATCGGGGTGCTCTCTCACTATATTACAAGATGCTCTTGGACATTAATTATGAAAATAAGCCATCCTTTGTATCTAAATGGCAGCAGGAATTAGGAGTGGAATTTTCTGATAAGGAATGGGATAAAGCCTTCCTTTTTGCAAATAAAGCTTCAATTTCTGGCAGAGGAAAAGAAAATGCATATAAAATCCTATCACGATGGTATAAAACCCCTGTAATGATTCATAAGTTCTGCCCTGGAGCTTCCCCACATTGTTGGAGATGTGATGCTGCTGAAGGCAATATGGTACACATATGGCACTCATGCCCCTTGATACAACCTTTTTGGTCTAAAGTTTGTAAAATAGCGTCTGACTGCTTAGGAATCACTATTGAAAACTCCCCTGCTACATTACTTTTATTAATGCTTCCAATGCCTATTAAAAAAAAATCAATAAGAAATCAATTTTGAAACATTTTTTTGGCTGCAACTAGACTAGTGATACCAACATTTTGGAAATCTAAAACACCTCCATCCATTACTGACTGGTGCAAGGAAATGAAATATATTGAACGTATGGAAAACTTTGTCCAAGAATCTCACCCTAAGCCACTATCCTATGATAATTCTTGGTTGCTATGGCATATCTATCAGGAATCAGAAGAGGGTAGAGTGATGTTAAGAGGGGAGGCAAAAATGCTTCTAGGATGCTCAAGGCCTCTTTCTCTTATAGATCTATAGCTACATAACCTATTTGAAACATAGAATGTACTCAGTATGATTGCACCTTCTTCCATTTAGGTCATGATGTCCTATTGGTGGATTAAATAAAACAGTTTTTACTTTTATAAGAATCAACGAGAGAGAGGGAAGGGGAGGGTGGATGGGTGGGAAGGTAGGGTGAGGGCTTAAAAGAGATATGTGAATAAGGACGCAAGTTATTTTTCTTCATAAGCAATACAAGTATAACTATGCTTACTGTGCCTTATTATGTACATAAGCTGTAATCTGTATAATGTGTAAATTTGTTCTGATGATAGCCTAATTTTGGGCGAAATGCTGTTCTTAATGATGGTTCTGATATCCTTCACTGTCTCAAAAACATTTTTTGAAATAAAAAAAAATAAATAAATAAAAAAAAAAAAAAAAGTTCTTAAAGAGAATCTGTACTCTAATATTCTTACACTAAAAAAGCATACCATTCTATTCCTTATTTTCTCCTGTGCCCCCCTGTGCTGTTTCTGCCACGCTCTGCTGCAATCCTGGCTTGTAATTAACAGTTTTAGGCAGTGTTTACAAACAAACTAACCAGCTTGTGATAGGCTCACATAAACAGAGTGTATGAGTCATACAGAGTGTGCAGGGGGCCTGCAGAGGGTGTGTATAGCTTCTATCCAATCACAAGCAGCCCTGCACATTCAAGCCTTAGCCCGACAGACACGACAGAGGAAAGGAGATAAGATTTATTACAGAGACAGTACAATTAGGAAAGGCTGCAGTAAGCCAGAGCACATTAGAACAGGCATAGGAACTTATAGGATAGAAGAACTAAGGCTGAAAAATTTGTTACAGAGTCTCTTTAAAGCACATCTGAAATGAATATGGAGGCTGACATTTTTAGTTTCTTTTTAACAAGGCAAATTGCCTGGCTCTTCTGCTGATCCTCTGCCTCCAACACTTAACCATAGACCCTGAACAAGCATGCAGATCAGGAGTTTGACTCAAGTCTGACTGGATTAGCCACATGCTTGTTTCAAGTGTGTGATTCAGCTACACTATTGTAGACAGAGAAGATCAGCAGAACTGCCAGGCAACTGGTGTTTGAAAGGATAGAAATAGGGCAGCCTCCATATCTTTAAGGACACTGACGGGATTAGTAGTCATTGGGCTTGATTTACTAAGACAAATAGCAGGCCTTCTCAAACTTAGCGCGCCTTATCAGAGTAGCATAGCAAACTTATGCGTGCTAATTGGCAATGACAAGAGCTCCACTCGCCCTGCCCTGAGCCCCTGCAAGTTCATAGTGCTCACCATGCTACTCTGATAAGGCATGTTACCTTTGATAAGGCATGCTATTTGTCTTAATGAATCAAACCCATTGCATGTGTAGGATGCGATTGCGTCCACTATGGACCCATTTAGGAGATTGGACTTGTCGCTGGCTGAGAGGCTTACCCACAAGTCTGGATATGTGCAATCAACAATCTTGTTTTGTGAGGTGCTGTGTGAATCTGCTTACTGTGAGTTTGAGCCAAGGTCTCTTTAAATGTTGCACTGTATCTTCACCCAGACTCCTGAGCTCCTCATATGTTAGTCGCCAGCCGGATTGAGTGACTACCATTTATTACTGTGTATGATTAGAGTGACCGAGTAGGATTATGAGTGCAGTGGCATATGGTGGTTCTGCTGCCACCTTCTTTCTAATGTCTGACTGCACCCCATTTGGTGTCTGATAGCACCCCAGGAGGTTAGGGGCCCATAGTCTTGGGGGCAGCTTCAGGTAAGTCTGCTACCGAGCTTTTTATCCAACCAGATAGGTGTCCATTGTGGATACACTCATTGTGTACGTAGGATGGGATGGTGTCCACCATTCAAGACCTCTATGGCCTCAATTCACTAAAATCATGCTGGAGATAATAAGGCAAGAGAAAACTTACCTCCACACAGTGCGAGAGTTATTTTATCTCTTCATTCCTTAAGTTAACTCCCCTGTAGTTATTTTCACACGCAGTTAATAAACAGCCTGTCTTTAACTCTGGAGTTATTTTAAGGATTGAAGAGTTAACTTAAAGACAGAAGAGTTAACTTTAGGTTTGCCTGAGGTAAAATGTTTCCTGAATACAACATGCCTTATCACCATGGTGATAACTCTAGAAACGTTATTAAAGACAGGAGATAAGCTTAGTGAATTGAGGCCAATGTGATATTAGCCTTGTAGCTGGCGCAGGGGCTTACCCACATCTGTGGATATGTGGAACCAATAAGCTCATTTTTTTAGGTGTGTGAATCTGCTGTCTGTGAGTTTGACCCAACGTCCATTTAACCTTGGCCCAAGACGACTATTTTTTTTTTTTTTTTTTTGTACACAAATCACATCTTTAGGGCTTAGATTAGCTTTAACAGTAGCAAACAGAGCTTTGCATTACAATACAACTCAGAGGCAGTGATTTAAAAAGTATCTCAAAACTAGAATATCCCTTTAAGACAAGCAAAACAATTTATATCACTCTTTTCTCCTGGCAGACTCAAAGGTCCAAAGCTACAGCCACTAGGGCGCATTGTATAGGCAGTAGCAGTGTTCGGGAGTCTTGCCCAAAGTCTGACGAACGCTAATCACATTATCCAGCCACTGAAGCAATATAATTGCTCCGAGAAGACTTCTAAAAAACAGGCTGTTTCAGCAGTTAAGCAAGGGAAGGAGACTGCACCTTTCTTCCACTTTGGACAAACTCTTTTGGCAAGCTCACTGCATTATAAACAAGATGCCACTGAGTGGGCCAAAAATCTGGAAGTACTGATTTAACATTACTAAATACTGGCATGCATCTCATTACTGTAATATTATAAAATTGAATACAACATTGTCCATGTTGTTTAAATAGCTTAAAGTGTACCAGAGGTAAAATAAAAAAAATTAAAAAACACTGTACTTACCTAAGAAGAGGAAAGCCTGCAGAGGCTTCCCCCGTCGTCCTAGCACCCACTGTTGCCGCGAGCGGAACTCCGTAACACTCACAACAAGAGCTTGTCGGGGATGTGATAGCATTTTTGCTCCTCTTCATGCAAGAGTGTAGCCAAACTGCCCCTGTGCAGTAGGCCAGCAGCTCCGTGCTACTAAAAAGGCACAGCTGAACTTGTGCATTAAAAAGGAGTGCAGGCGCAATCAAGAAAGTCCGGGGCAGCGGTGGTAGGGGCGCGGAGAACCCTTCTATATATTAGGGACTCAGCACAATGGGGTAATTCTCCTAAACTGTCAGACCAGTATATGTATGAATAGAATAAGCTCACTGTGGAGTTTTGATTGCCATAAATAGTGCTTATATCTCACAAAGAGACTCTGAAGTGTCCCGAAAATGAAGTTTTTCCTTTAAAAACCTCATTAACATTATTGTCCCTCTTAAAACACCGCAGAACCGCGGCTGAAAACCCCCTCATTTTCAGGACACTTCAGAGTCTCTAAGTACAATTCAGCCGAGGTAGACAATTCTCAGAGTGTTTCATGAACAAAGAACACAGTAAAGTTCAGTTAATCAGGAGTAAATTTCCCAATCTAAAGAACACCTGTAAGGAAGAAAACCGCCCCTGGGGGTACTTACCTTGGGAGGGGGAAGCCTCTGGATCCTAATGAGGCTGCCCCAGTCCTCTCCAGCTTTAGGGATTAGAGATGGCTCGAACCTTCGATTTTCAGTTTGCGAACCTTGAACGCAAACTTCCGCAAAAGTTTGTTTTGAGCGAACTTTCGCAAATCGCAAAAGACTTCAATGGGGAGGCGAACTTTGAAAACTACAAACATTTATGCTGGCCACAAAAGTGATGGAAAAAGATGTTTAAAGGGGTTTAACACCTGAGCTTTTGCATGGCGGAGTGGGATACACGCCAAAAGTCCCAGGTAGAGCGTTTTAAGGGCAGAAATCACATTGCATGCTAGATTAAAGGCCTAAAGTGCTTTAAAACATCTTGCATGTGTATACATCAATCAGGGAGTGTAATTAGTGGACTGCTTCACACTGATAAACCAAACTCACTGTGTAACGCACCGCACAGCTGTTTATAAAGCGACGGCCGTGCTGGACTGGTGCGCATTCTGGCCAGAGTGCAGGCGATAGCAGTTTTCAAGCCCATATGGTCGCCAGGCTGAGGTAGCCCCGACATTCGTGCGAACCAGTGTTTGTGATCTTAAATTTCTGTTTTGCAGCTTCCAGGATGTGGTTGACAGGTGAGTGGTTAGGGAGGGGACTGTGTGGAAGATGCCTACACGCGGCAGTTCCTGTAAAAGATGTAATTAACGATTATGTCCAACCAAGCCTCCCACCTGAATGCTAATTTATGCAAATCCTGCTAGATCGGTATGGCAGGCAAAGGGTGTATGACCGTGCACCTGATTGGCTGACTGGCGCCTGCTGGCCAGATAGAGGTAGGAAATAGCCTTAACTGGTAGTGAGCAAAAAATTATGTGTGTTGCAGTTTGCATTCAGTTTGGAGGTGATGGGGGTGAAGTCCCTGGAGGTGAGAGCCAGGGCTCGCCCACATTTCCCTCTGGGTATCGCATTGTGGTTTGGGGGCCCCAGCAAGTGAGAGAGGCTAGGGCCCCCGACATTCGTGCGAACCAGTGTTTGTGAGGTAGCTCAATGACAGAACAACAGTGACTGTCCAGCTGATCGAATTTGGTCTGTCCACAATGAAGCAACGACCTTATTATCTTGGGTGTGCCCCCCTCCGACCCACTCATATAGCCGCCGGTCATTGCTTCATTGTGAAATGCAAACCCCTTCACCGCGGCAAGATAATTATCATGAAGGGGAATTGACACATGTACATGCCTTTTACAATACAATGTGCAGCTATCACAGGTGCAGTTAACAGGTATGCACGGACTGGTATATTAAACAGCGTGCGGTCACACAGGTACTTTGAACAATTATGCAATGACTAGTATTACAAATGTGCAGCTGTTACACACACAAATACTGTGAACAGGTGCAGTGACTGGTGGAATGTAACACTGCTTGTGCTCACGTAAGTAGGTGCACTGAACAGGTGGGTATGCAGTGATTGAGAGGTGCTTTTTAGCAATAAGTATCGGCAAGGAGCAAGCTAACAAGCCTAAAAAGAGCCTAACTAAGCTTTCCCCATGTCTCTCTGCAGCAAGCTCTCCCTTCTCTAATTACTGCAGCCACACGAGTGAGTGAAATGGCTGACGCTGCCTGCCTTTTATAGGGGGGGCTCCAGGAGGTAGTGTAGCCCGATTGGCTACCCTGTGTCTGCTGACTGTGATGTAAAGGGTCAAAGTTGACCCTAATGATGTAGTATAGGGGGCGGGTCGAACTCGCGTATAGTTCACGGTTCACCGCGAACCACCGAAAATCGCGCAAATCGGTTCGCCGGTCGAACCATCTCTAATGGGGATCCAGCGCTGGCACCCCCTTAAATAACAGCAATATTTACAATCTGCGTCTCTGCAACTCGCACCGGTGCAGTATGATGGACCCAATCGGGCTCCGCTATTTCTGCCAGAGCCCTTGGGAAAGCTAATACTGCCCCGCACTGCAGCCACCAATGTGTTGGCCGATTTTCAGGGGATGCCAGTGCAGGTAATTACCCCTCAGGGGACTTTTTTATTATGGGTTTACTTTACATTTTTAGTTAAGATGTAGGCTGGTATACATACTGTATATGTCATAATGTCTAACATTTTCCTATCATGGGATTCTTTCAAACATTTAGGGTAAACCAATTTATAATAATTACTTTTCATTATACAGTGGCTTGCAAAAGTATTCGGCTCCCCTTGAAGTTTTCCACATTTTGTCATATTACTGCCACAAACCTGAATCCATTTTATTGGAATTCCACGTGAAAGACCAATACAAAGTGGTGTACACGTGAGAAGTGGAATAAAAATCATACATGATTCCAAACATTTTTTACAAATAAATAACTGCAAAGTGGGATGTGCGTATTTATTCAGCCCCCTGAGTAGAACCACCTTTTGAACTTTGTAGAACCATCTTTTGCTGCAATTACAGCTGCCAGTCTTTCAGGGTATGTCTCTACCAGCTTTGCACATCTAGAGACTGAAATGCTTGCCCATGCTTCTTTGCAAAACAGCTCCAGCTCAGTCAGATTAGATGGACAGCGTTTGTGAACAGCAGTTTTCAGATCTTGCCACAGATTCTCGATTAGATTTAGATCTGGACTTTGACTGGGCCATTCTAACACATGGATATGTTTTGTTTTAAACCATTCCATTGTTGCCCTGGCTTTATGTTTAGGGTCGTCGTCCTGCTGGGAGGTGAACCTCCGCCTTAGTCTCAAGTCTTTTGCAGACTCCAAGAGGTTTTCTTCCAAGATTGCCCTGTATTTGGCTTTATCCTTCTTCCCATCAACTCTGACCAGCTTCCCTGACCCTGCTGAAGAGAAGCGCCCCCAGAGCATGATGCTGCCACCACCATATTTGACAGTGGGGATGGTGTGTTCAGAGTGATGTGCAGTGTTAGTTTTCCGCCACACATAGCGTTTTGCATTTTGGCCAAAACATTCCATTTTGGTCTCATCTGACCAGAGCACCTTCTTCCACATAGTTGCTGTGTCCCCCACATGGCTTGTGGCAAACTGCAAACGGGACTTCTTATGCTTTTCTGTTAACAATGGCTTTCTTCTTGCCACTCTTCCATAAAGGCCAACTTTGTGCAGTACACAACTAATAGTTGTCCTATGGGCAGATTCCCCCACCTGAGCTGTAGATCTCTGCAGCTCATCCAGAGTCACCATAGGCCTCTTGATTGCATTTCTGATCAGCGCTCTCCTTGTTCGCCCTGTGAGTTTAGGTGGACGGCCTTGTCTTGGTAGGTGTACAGCTGTGCCATACTCTTTCCATTTCTGAATGATCACTTGAACAGTGCTCTGTGGGATGTTCAATGCTTTGGGAATCTTTTTGTAGCCCAAGCCTGCTTTAAATTTCTCAATAACTTTATCCCTGACCTGTCTGGTGTGTTCTTTGGACTTCATGGTGTTGTTGCTCCCAGTATTCTCTTACACAACCTCTGAGGCCGTCACAGAGCAGCTGTATTTGTACTGACATTAGATTACACACAGGTGCACTCAATTTAGTTATTAGCACACATCAGGCAATGTCTATGGGCAACTGACTGCACTCAGACCAAAGGGGGACGAATAATTACGCACACCCCACTTTGCAGTTATTTGTAAAAAATGTTTGGAATCATGTATGATTTTCGTTCCACTTCTCACGTGTACACCACTTTATATTGGTCTTTCACGTGGAATTCCAATAAAATTGATTCAGGTTTGTGGAAGTAATATGACAAAATGTGGAAAACTTCAATGGGGCCGAATATTTTTGCAAGCCACTGTATATACAGCAGTATTGTTTGGAAACCACCTATACTGTATCTGCCTTAGCACAAAGCTTGGCAGAATGGTGTGAGATGGAGGCTCTAGTGTGCATCTCAAGTTAAAGGGTAGAAAGAATAACATAGCAGCATGATGGCTTATTAATCTGACCCCTGGCCCTCTGTACCAATGATCGTCCTTGCTTGGATGCTGCAGCCACAGGCTGGCCATGCACGTGCAAGGTGCATTTCCATCTGCCTGAGTGGTCGCCACCATACACTGAACCCAAAGACAGATATATGAAGCCCTGATAGATGATGAACCAAGGAACCACACTAAGCATTATTTACCAGGAATGTGGAATGAAATACCTGGTAAAATCCAGTAGTGTAACTATCGGTGTCAGCACACAGAGAGAATCTGATTATTGGTGATCTGCAGAATCACCAAGAATACAGATATGACTAACCTCTGGACACCTATATAGTGTGAGTGTTTGGTGCAACAGTAATGACTTTGAGTAGGACCACCCGAGGAGCAGGCGGCCCTTGGCAGTATGAGGAATACCTCACTCTGGGATGTATGAAAACCTTCCAGCAGCCTGAGACTTCCAAGGGGATGGAGCCCCAGGCTGAATAGCAGGAAGGCCTATCTCTCTAGAGAGAGTGATGGCTCGCAAGGTCGGGCAGGCTAGGTCGGCAACACACGGGCAAATAAAGTACAGAGACAGTAGACTGATTCAGTAACCGGGGACAGGCAGAGTTTGGCAACAGAAAGGCAGATATGCTGAGGTACCGAATCAGAAAGCAAGAGCGAGGTAAACAGAGCAAATGGTCATAACAGGTAACAAATAAGGCCTAGTCTTGGGTGTGAGGTCCGTGTTCTCGACACGCTGGAACTAGTCTGGAGTATAACACAATAGTAACACAGTGTCCCTAGCCTTGGGTGTGAGGTCCATGGTCCCAACACCCTGGAACTAGTCTGAAGAAGTATAATACAATAGTAATACAGAGGTAATCTGGCTCAGTGTGAATTCCCAGGTTCTCCTGGTTCTAACACACTGTGGGATCTGACTATGGTCTGAGTGCTTTCACGTAAGTGTTCGCAACGGCAGACAACTTGAGACTGACCAGCAATAACTATATATAGAGCGGCGCTCCCTGGCGCCACCCAGCGCTGATCAACCAATAGCCGCCCGCTCTGAGATCAGCTGACCAACCTGGTCAGCTGATCCCTCTCCGTTTGTCATAAAGGTTCCGCCTCTCCTCGCGCGCGTATTCCTCAATCTGTGTGCACTAGAAGGCCCAGCCACATCAGACGCATGCCGCCGCGTGCAAACCGCTGAGCCGAATGCGAAACCAGCCGCCTGGCTGCCAGTCCGCGCGGCGGCTTTTCCGCAATCTATTACAAGTAGTAGGTTTTTCTGATAGTCTTCCAGGCTGGCCCCCCAAAAGAAAAAGGACAACAATGTTCACCTATTTGGAAACAGGCCATCAGTAATTCAACATAATGGCATAGCTCCCACCCCTATATAAATGTGCACCCTCCTACTCCCCATTCACTTTTTACTAGAGTGACTATACCACTGGGTGCACAGACCAAGAATAGAAAGGTGAAATGGAGGACACCCAAGTGAGTAAGGGAAGGGAATTTTCGAGGGAGGCCGGCCTGCAGGACTATCAGTAAAACCTACTACTGGATTCTACCAGGTATTTTCTCTCTACATCCTCCAGTCCAGCCCTCCAGAAATGAGAGACTACAGAGAAACTGTTTTACTCACATCTAGGGTGGGATGACTGCTTACAGGACCTTCATCCCAATGGTTACATCCTGGTTTCAAAGTACATCAATCCTATAATGTTTTATGAATTTTGATGGACTTGACCATATTGCAGTCCTACAAATTTGCTCCAGTGATGCTCCCACTCTTTCAGCCCATGATGTTGCTACTCCCCTGGTGTAAATGAGCTTTAACTTTGATGGGAAGACTTTTCCCCTGTCGAAATTGTAGGATATTTTGATAGTTTGTCTTAAGTATTCCAGTCACAGAAGCACCTGATGAATAATCGACGTGCCGGGATCACCCCTGGAGTCACAGGGACCACATGTATCAGCTGAAAGGATCCGCACCGTCTTTAAACGCAAGTATTTATTAAAGCTCTTTAAAATATCATGAGTATAATCAAAGTGAACTCCGGATCACCATTGACGCATAGCGTTTCGGATATGCTCCTTCCTCAGAATGGTTCCAGTACACAATGTCATAATCACACATGCAATGTTCATTAAATACACAGACAGAGGACCTGATGGAAAACTGCAACACGCCCACCCTATCTGCATATATGCATATTCATGTCAGCAGGAGCCAATGAGAAACATATACCAAAATGTAAACACTGCAGAGATCCATGCGTACCCGACAATCCAACAAATACCTGCATCAGGCTGATCGCATAGCAGGAGTGTCATCAGAGGCTCTCCACACCGAAGGCACTCTCTCACACATAAAAGACATGTCCCCCACATCCCATGTGCATTAGATCATTGTGCCTCCATGTCTAGTCAGCGGTGTCGGCTGATCCCAAGCTCTGCCGACTAATAACCGCCTCCCCTCCATATTAGTACATTCCCCTTGCCTCACAGCCTCTCAGCAAGTTGCCCCGTGGATAACAGCCTATCAGAAGAGCTCGTCTGGCTGTCTATCAACTAACCAATCAGCGTGGCTCTCGACTTCCGCATCAATTTCCGTATCTACGGAGGAAACTCCGTGTCAAAACGGAATTCCGCATTCATATCCGGAATTCCGCATTCATATCAAACGCAGCAATACCTACTGCGTCCGCACTAAAAACTTCATCTGACGCCAATCAAAGGCTAGTCTGCAACGTCCAAAAACACAGACAACTGCCCTATCAAGCCTATTAACAGGCATATCTATAAAGAATATTAAAATGAGCCGCTTGATTGTAAAAGTTATATTACTCACGATACCACGTTGGTGTTTAGTTCAATTGTCCCACACACATGATCTCCGCAGTTATAGCTCCACCTGCTGAATGAATAAAATTCACCAATAAATGTAAACATACATAAACAAGGTTTTCATGACAGTCATATACTCATAATAAAATGTTAACATCATATTCCCTATTTAATCCTTTAGGTTCTAAAGTCTCCAGTTTTTTTATCCAATAATTTTCACGTTTAAGCAGCTGTTTATGTCTATCCCCTCCTCTCCTCTGCACAGGGACTCCTTCCAAAACCTGAACCCTAAGCTGTGACAAACTATGTTGATGTTTAACAAAATGCTCAGATACCGATAATTCCATATTTTTTGTCCTAATACTCGATTTATGGGACAATTTAAAAGGATAGAAAGGATTGTTAGTGATCCTGTTACCAGAGCATCTCGTTTAGATGAGATGAAATACAAATTCTTAGCTAGAGGCTATCCAATTATGTGTTTGGAAGGTAATACTGAGATGCGAACTGGCAAAAGATGGAGAACTGGGTCTACCAAACATAGAAGTGCTGGTGTAGGTTATAGTGATAGGGTGACCTGTGTGACTACTTATAACGTTCTATCAGATGAAATAGCGAAAATCATTAACAGATTTTGGCCCATGTTGAAAGAGGGATTGCCATATGTACAGGAATTTTACAACTACCCTCTCATGTCCTATAAACGCGCACCTTCATTGCGTGATATATTGGTAAGGGGAGATATAGGTCCAGAAAAGAGACAGAAACCAGTGAGAAATGGAACTTTCCCGTGTTTAGGTTGTCACCTCTGCAGTTTTATCTGCAGGGGTGACACCTTTACTCATCCCAGCAGGGGTACAAAGTTTAAAATACAGGGTTTATATACCTGTGATTCCAGATACGTAATTTACATGTTGAAGTGCCCTTGTGGGATGGGATACATTGGTAAGACCACTCAAGCTTTGCGAGATAGGATAGCATCCCATAAATCGAGTATTAGGACAAAAAATATGGAATTATCGGTATCTGAGCATTTTGTTAAACATCAACATAGTTTGTCACAGCTTAGGGTTCAGGTTTTGGAAGGAGTCCCTGTGCAGAGGAGAGGAGGGGATAGACATAAACAGCTGCTTAAACGTGAAAATTATTGGATAAAAAAACTGGAGACTTTAGAACCTAAAGGATTAAATAGGGAATATGATGTTAACATTTTATTATGAGTATATGACTGTCATGAAAACCTTGTTTATGTATGTTTACATTTATTGGTGAATTTTATTCATTCAGCAGGTGGAGCTATAACTGCGGAGATCATGTGTGTGGGACAATTGAACTAAACCCCAACGTGGTATCGTGAGTAATATAACTTTTACAATCAAGCGGCTCATTTTAATATTCTTTATAGATATGCCTGTTAATAGGCTTGATAGGGCAGTTGTCTGTGTTTTTGGACGTTGCAGACTGGCCTTTGATTGGCGTCAGATGAAGTTTTTAGTGCGGACGCAGTAGGTATTGCTGCGTTTGATATGAATGCGGAATTCCGGATATGAATGCGGAATTCCGTTTTGACACGGAGTTTCCTCCGTAGATACGGAAATTGATGCGGAAGTCGAGAGCCACGCTGATTGGTTAGTTGATAGACAGCCAGACGAGCGGACGTTGTCGGCGCTCTTCTGATAGGCTGTTATCCACGGGGCAACTTGCTGAGAGGCTGTGAGGCAAGGGGAATGTACTAATATGGAGGGGAGGCGGTTATTAGTCGGCAGAGCTTGGGATCAGCCGACACCGCTGACTAGACATGGAGGCACAATGATCTAATGCACATGGGATGTGGGGGACATGTCTTTTATGTGTGAGAGAGTGCCTTCGGTGTGGAGAGCCTCTGATGACACTCCTGCTATGCGATCAGCCTGATGCAGGTATTTGTTGGATTGTCGGGTACGCATGGATCTCTGCAGTGTTTACATTTTGGTATATGTTTCTCATTGGCTCCTGCTGACATGAATATGCATATATGCAGATAGGGTGGGCGTGTTGCAGTTTTCCTTCAGGTCCTCTGTCTGTGTATTTAATGAACATTGCATGTGTGATTATGACATTGTGTACTGGAACCATTCTGAGGAAGGAGCATATCCGAAACGCTATGCGTCAATGGTGATCCGGAGTTCACTTTGATTATATTCATGATATTTTAAAGAGCTTTAATAAATACTTGCTTTTAAAGACGGTGCAGATCCTTTCAGCTGATAGTTTGTCTTATGCACCTGGCTATTGATGCTTTTGTGGCTTGCATGCCCTTCCTTTGTCCTGAGAAGAGTATCAGTCTATTCGTCTTTCTCCACTCTTTTGTTCTCTTTAAATATACGAGTATTGCTCTTCTTACGTCTAAAAGGTGAAGCGGTTTTTCCTTTTACGATGGAGGTTTATCACAGAAGGATGGCAGTATTTCTTCGGTTCTGTGAAACCTAGTATTTACTTTTGGAATGTATGTTGGATCAGGTCTGAAGATTATTATATCTGGCATTACAGACATGTAGGGATCCTTTATAGATCTAGTTTGCAAATCCCCTACCTTTTTGCAGAGGTTATAGCTGTCAGAAAAGCTACTTTTAGACATAAGGAAATTCATTTCTGCTTGCTGAAGGGGTTCAAAGGGAGGCTTTTGTAACTCTTGCAATACTTACGAAAGGTCCCATGGAGGGAACCCACCTACTTGTACTGGTCTAGATTTTGACACAGATTTAAGGAAAGTTGTAATGTACTGCTCTTTTGCTAGTGGTCCATAAAAAAAAAAAAAAAAAAATAGAGCTGTTATTTGGACTCTAAGCATGCTTACTGCCAAACCTAAGTCAACTCCGTCTTGTAGAAAGTCTAGCACTGTGGGTAAGTCATCTTGCTCCTCTTGTAACCCCTTTCTTTCCAACCTTTAAACGTCTTCCAGACTTTACCATACATTTTTCTGGTTACTTCCCTGTTACTAAGAAGAGTCTGAATAACTTTTTCTGAAAACCCTTTTTTTAACTAATATCTGCCTTTCAGGATCAATGCTGTTAGCATAATCTCTGAGGGTCCGGATGATATATTCCCTTCTGTGATAGTAGGTCTGGTCTGTAAGGAACTTTCCACGGCTCCTGCATTGACATGGACTTTACTAGCGGGAACCAGGCCCTTTTCAGCCACCAAGGAGTGATCAGAATGACCATGGCCTGTTCCATCTTTATCTTTCACACCACCTTCGACAGTAGGTTCTCCAACTTTTCAAATTAGCTGAAGTAAATGACTTCCAAGGACTGGGATTACAGGAAACATAGCGACATATAAAGTATCTGGGGATACACATAAGGAAGGATCCTAATTCGTTATATGAATTAAATTGAACTCCCCTGTTCTAATCACTAAAAGCACAGCTGGAACAATGGCAAAATATCCCTTTGGGATTAAAGGGGTTCTTTCGCGAAAAAAAGTAGGCAGTTAAAAAAATGTGACAGATGACAGGTTTTGGGCCAGTCCATCTTTTTAAAGGGACTCCGAGCTCACAAAAAAAAGGAAAGTTGTACTCACCAGGGGCTTTCTCCATCCCAGTGCTGGTCGGGAGGTCCCACACCGGCGTCCTGGCTCCTCTCCTTCTCCCCGCTCCGGTATGGCTGACAGGTCGCAGCCCGGGCGACACTCGGTAGAGTGTCGGGCTGCGCGCTTTAATCGCGCATGCGCAGTACTTTCATGCCGGCCGCCGTGATGACGCGAGGCGGCCGGCGTGTGACGTAATCCGCGTCATACGCGGAAGCTGCAGCCCGACACTCTACCGAGTGTCGCCCGGGCTGCGGCCTGTCAGCCATACCGGAGCGGGGAGAAGGAGAGGAGCCAGGACGCCGGCGTGGGACCTCCCGACCAGCACTGGGATGGAGAAAACCCCTGGTGAGTACAACTTTCCTTTTTTTTGTAAGCTCGGAGTCCCTTTAAGGGGGATTCTCAGGTCTTTCTTTGTTTTCAACAGCATTTCCTGAACAGCAGTTTAACTGCCAAAATAGCAAGATACCAGCCGGCCTCCCTAATCACTTGCACACTATTATGTCAGTTAGATTTTGCAACTGTTGTTCAGGAAATGCTGTTGAAAACAAAGAAAGCCCTGAGAATCCCCCTTAAAAAGATGGACTGGCCCAAAACCTGTCATCTGTCACATTTTTTAACTGCCTACTTTTTTCACGAAAGAACCCCTTTAACCACTTGCCGACCGCACGCTTACACTGTGCGTCGGCAAAGTGGCAGCTGCAGGACCAGCGACGCAGTACTGCGTCGGCAGCTGCAGGCTGATTAATCAGGAAGCAGCCGCTCACGCGAGCGGCTGCTTCCTGTCAATTCACGGCGGGGGGGCTCCGTGAATAGCCTGCGGGCCGCCGAATCGCTTTGTTTACATTGTACGGCACTGCGCAGCAGCAGCGAGGTAAGGCAGATCGGCGATCCCCGGCCAATCAGCGGCCGGGGATCGCCGCCATGTGACAGGGGACATCCTGTCACTGGCTGCACAGGACGGATAGCGTCCTGTGCAGCCCGGATCACCGGGGGGGGGAAAGGTAGGGGGAGAATGTCGCCGCGGAGGGGGGCTTTGAGGTGCCCCCCCGCAACATGCCTGCACGCAGGAGCGATCAGACCCCCCCTGCACATCATCCCCATAGGGGGGAAAAAAGGGGGGGCGATCTGATCGCTCTGCGTGCACCCTGATTTGTGCTGGGGGCTGCAGAGCCCACCCAGCACAGATCACAACAAACAGCGCTGGTCCTTACGGGGGGGTAAAGGGTGGGTCCTCAAGTGGTTAATGAAGCGAGTAGCATTGGTGAAAATGATCAGCTTTGGGAGACTGCTGTACCCTATGCAAGTTATCCCTCTCCGTTTGAAGCATAAAGATGTCCAAGACCTGGAGAAAACCATTGTTAAACTAATTTGGAACAACAAGTGTCTGCATGTGAAACTGTCCAGCTGTGAAGCTGTTAACTGCAGCTCCCAAAAGAGATAAGGGGGGGGGGGGGGGGAGAGAGTAAACTTTCCGGATATTGGGAGGTATAATCTATCCTGCCTATTTTAAATAGACACTGAAGCGGGAAAAAAAAAATATGAGATTATGATTTGTATGTGTAGTACAGCTAAGAAATAAAACATTAAGTTCAGATACATCAATCTAATTGTTTCCAGTACAGGAAGAGTTGAGAAACTCCAGTTATCTCTATGCAAACAATCCATTAAGCTCTCTGACTAAGTTAGTCGTGGAGAGGGCTGTTATCTGACTTTTATTATCTCAACTGTAAGTGAACTGTTTACTTTTTCTCTGCTAGAGGAGAGGTCATTACTTCACAGACTGCTTCATTTTGAATGCTGAGTGTTGTGTAATCTGCACATATTATAGAATGATGCAATGTTAGAAAAAACACTATATACCTGAAAATAAAAGTATGAGACTATTTTCTTTGCTGCTAATCTTCTACTAATTATTCTTAGTACACAACCAATTCATTATATCATATATTTTTTTTCGCTTCAGTGTCTCTTTAACCTCCCTGGCATTCTATTAAGATCGCCAGGGAGGCTGCGGGAGGGTTTTTTTTAAATTAAAAAAAAAAACTGTTTCATGCAGCCAACTGAAAGCTGGCTGCATGAAAGCCCACTAGAGGGCGCTCCGGAGGCGTTCTTCCGATCGCCTCCGGCGCCCAGAATAAACAAGGAAGGCCGCAATGAGCAGCCTTCCTTGTTTTGCTTACATCGTCGCCATAGCGACGAGCGGAGTGACGTCATGGACGTCAGCCGCCTCCAATCCAGCCCTTAGCGCTGGCCGGAACTTTTGTTCCGGCTGCGCAGGGCTCGGGCGGCTGGGGGGGGGGACCCTCTTTCGCCGCTGCTCGCGGCGGATCGCCGCAGAGCGATGGCGATCAGGCAGCACACGGCTGCGTGTGCTGCTTTTTATTTTGTAAAAATCAGCCCAGCAGGGCCTGAGCGGCGACCTCCGGCGGTGATGGACGGATATATTCGTCCATACCGCTGAGGAGGTTAAGGCATGTTAGGGACTGGGTGCAGGGCCGGATTAACCCACTAAGCACCTCAAGCAGCTGCTTGGGGCCTCAGTCAGAGTTTAATGGGCCCCATCAACATGTAATCAGACCCTTCACTGTTCCTCCTTTTTCCCCCCAGCAGGAGGATAATGGTGTGTACACACTTGGAAGGTGGTAAAATTGGTCTAAGATCTTTCATTTATCTTTCATGTACAGGTCCTTTTCAAAATTAGCATATTGTGATAAAGTTCATTATTTTCTGTAATGTACTGATAAACATTAGACTTTCATATATTTTAGATTCATTACACACAAGCCTTTTATTGTTTTAATATTGATGATTTTGGCATACAGCTCATGAAAACCCATCTGGCGGTGATCTCCCGGAGGGAGAGGGTGCGGGCTGCGGCTAAGTGACCCTGCTGCTTCCAAGCCAGGCAGATTGTAAAGTAGCAGCTGCGGACATCTGGGGTCTTCTAACCTCTCAATATGATCTGTATATCTAATGTAGGGGGCGGAGGCAGCATCTGACAGCCTGTACTAAAGGGGCGGGTAACTTCAGCTTGGTGGGAGTGTCTGAGGGCTAGGAGTTGGGAAGGCTAATGCCTACTAAATCAGGGGAAGAGTGGAAGCAGGGTGAGGGAGGATATTACATCACGATTGGCTTTAGACACAGACAGTCAAAGATGGAACCTGTCAGGAACATAAATCTCTGTATATACTGTTTAAAAAAAAAAAAAAAAAATCACTAAAATCAAAAACGTGAACAGTGCAATACTCCATGCTAATTGGTCAACTATGCCTCTTCGCTTGAAGCATAACATTCTATTTCGGGATACCACATTAGCATGGAGAGCAGTGAGGAAACTCTTTAAGCTCCTTTGGAGGATTTCAAAATATATACCCCTTGAGGGCAATCCCAGCTTTGTAAAGGGTTCATTACATCCAAATTACCTGAGGTGGGCAGACAATGGAAAATTGTATAACTTACCTAACCGTAATTTTCCTTTCCCGATGCCTACATGTCAGCACTGATGGGTAGATCAGAATCAGTATCATATTTATTCGCCAGGCACGACAGGGTCGTGCTTGGAATTGGGTTTGGCACATACAATTTAACAGATAAAGGATAGGACTATAGATAACAGAGGGCATACAGTTAACAGTCATAGATAAAACAAAAAGAAAAGCACATAAATCAAAAACGGCTAAAACAGAAGTCCAGATTAATAATTAGTTCATGAACAGGGTGCAATTCTGGAACACAGTGTTGCTCTGGTGCTGGGCTCAGAGCGAGTCAGGAATGCAGGTTAATGAGTTCAGGAGGGTGACAGCTGAGGGGAAGAAAGCGTTCCTGTGCCTTGAGGTTTTGGTGGCGATGGCCCGAAACCTACGGCCTAACGGAAGTCTGCTGAAGAACCACTGGCCAGGGTGAGAGGGATCGCCGGCAATCTTCCGTGCTCGAGCATAGCCTGCAGTTGTGGAGGAGGTCAAGCGAAGGTAGAGGTCTGCCGATGATTCTCTCTGCCGATCTAATGACCCTCTGAAGTTTGTATCTGTCTCTGGTGGAGGAGCCAGCATACCATACTAGGATGGAAGAGCAGAGGACAGACTCGATGGTGGCGGTGTAAAAACACGTCAGTAGCTCTTGAGCCATGCCAAACTTCTTCAGTTGGCGGAGGAAGTAAAGCCTCTGCTGGGCTTTCTTCTGGGTCAAGGCTGTGTTTTCCTTCCAGCACAGGTCTTTGGAGATGGTGGTGCCCAGAAGGCGAACTCTGGCTACTCTCTCGACCTCGATGCCGTTGATAAAGATTGGGGGGGGGGGGGGGGGGCATGCTTCCTGAAATCCACAATCAGCTCTACAGTTTTGGATGAGTTGAGGACCAGCCTGTTCACCCTACACCACTGGCAAACTCTGTCAACCTCCTGGCGGTAGGCCTGCTCATCATTGTTTGTTACTAGCCCAACGATGGTGGTGTCATCTGCAAATTTGATGACTTTGACAGAGTTTTCCTTGGATCTGCAGTTGTTCGTGTAGAGGGAGAACAGGATCAGTGACAGGACGCAGCCTTGTGAGTCCCCCGTGTTCGTTGTCCTCGGTTGAGAGGTGACCTCCCTAAGCTTAATGACTTGAGTTCTGTTAGTCAGGAAGTCTGTGATCCACCCACGGAGTGTGGGAGGGACATTCAGCTCTGTAAGATTGTCCTGCAGTATGCGGGGGCAGATGGTGTAGAAGGCAGAGCTGAAGTCCAGTAGTAAAATCCTGGCGTATGTGTTAGGTTTGTCCAGGTGGTCGTATGTGAGCTCGAGGCAGATGTTGACAGCATCATCAGTGGATCTGTTCGCCCTGTATGCAAACTGAAACGGATCCATTTGGGGGGAGGTAATAAGCTTGGTGTGACAAGACGACTCCCTCAAGGGTTTTCATGATGTTGGATGGCCCCCCAGTCTTTAAAGTACCTCGACTCACCGAAGTAGAAGGGAGGGGGATCCCTGTGCTGACATGTAGGCATCGGGAAAGGAAAATTACGGTTAGGTAAGTATACATTTTTCCGTTTTCCCTATGCCTCCATGTCAGCACTGATGGGATTTTACTAGCTACCTATCAAATGAAGGGAGGGAGACTCAAAGACTTTGTGCCGAAATGAATTTTAATTGAACACTTAAGAAGGTTGTGCCGTTAATACAGTTTTGCCAAATATAATTGAAGCGTTAGCTGCCATATCAACTCTATAATGTTGCATGAAGGTGTTTATCGTTGACCAATTGGCTGCCTGGCATATTGT
Organism: Hyperolius riggenbachi; assembly: GCF_040937935.1. Lineage (NCBI taxonomy): Eukaryota > Metazoa > Chordata > Amphibia > Anura > Hyperoliidae > Hyperolius > Hyperolius riggenbachi. The sequence goes on from NC_090652.1 coordinate 187,112,605, forward strand.
ATCTGCAGAGACTCTATTAGAGGCTGCCCATGTTGTAGAAATACTTCTAGTCGAGTGCGCCATCAATTGCCCAGGTGGTTCCAGGTTGAGAGCCTTATAACAATCTCTGATTATACAGACAAGCCAAGATGATATAGTCTTGTTGTGGCTGCCTGACCCTTTCTGTATCCAAACGGAATTATCCATAATCTCAGTTTTCCGAATATGTTCTGTCACTTCAATATATGCTTTTAATGCCTGAGACACATCTAACGGATGAATTGAGTCCGACTGTGGTTCTGTTAACGTTGGCAGTGTCCAGTCCTGATTCAGATGGTATGTTGATGCCACCCTGGGTATAAACTGTTGTAAAGGTCTGAGTACTACCCTATCCGGGTAAAATGTTAAATACGGTTCCTTAGAAGCAAGAGCCTGAAGTTTGGATACTCTTTTTGCGGACGATACTGCCACAAAAAAAAAAAAAAAAAAAAAAACAACGTCTTTAGGGTCAAGTTCCATAAGCTACATTCTTGTAAAGGATGATACGGTGTCTTGGACAGAGCTTCCAAAACTAGTGACAAGTCCCACTTAGGGAATAAAGCTTTTTTTGGCGGCTTTAGTTTCAGAACTCCCTTTATGAACGGTTTTATAAACTGTACTGTGGCCCACTGCTTCGCTGTGAATACCGAAAGAGCTGAAACCTGTACCTTTATCGAGTGATAGCTCAGTCCCCTGTCTACTCCTGTTTGGAGAAAGGCAAGAACTTCCTGATTTCTTGGGTTGAGTGGGTAAAATTTGTGCTGTGCATCAAATTCCACAAAACCTTGCCAGATTCTATTATATGTAGTATTTGTAGTGGGCTTTCTAGCCTTTAGTATTGTGATTACAGCCTCCGAGTACCCTAGGTCTCTTATCCTCTGCCATTCTACTTCCACGCCATCAATCTGAGTTTGTGCGGGTTTGGGTGAAGAATTACCCCTTGTTTCAGTAGGTCTGGTTTCATTGGTAATGGCAATGGAAGAAGTGTCTTCATCTCCCACAGTAGTGGAAACCAAGGTCGTCTTGGCCAATATGGTATTTTCACTATTAGCAAAACCTTCTCCCTCTGTAATCTCAATATCTGATAGATCATTGGTGTTGGGGATATACATAAACCAGTTTAAAGTTCCAGGGAGCCGAGATCGCATCTACTGCTTCCGACTGCTGATAGTGATATCTGGAGACAAATCTGTTGTACTTCCTGTTCAAGGGTGTCGCCATGAGATCCACTTCTGGATTCCCCAACTGGCTGCAGATGTACTCGAAAGTCTGCTGATTCAAACTCCATTCGTTGTTGATTACATGTTGACTCAAGTAGTCAGCCTTTAGGTTCTGATGTCCAGGAATATATGAGGAGTTGATGTTCCACAGGTTCTCCTCCACGAAATGAAATGTTCGCCACTTCGTGCAGTAGTGCAACGCTTCTTGTACCTCCTTGTCTGCGGATGTAAGATACTGCTGTCTGGTTGTCCATCATAAGTAATACGTTGTGACCCTGTGTTAGTTTGAAGAAACTCTGTAACGCCATATAAGCTGCTCGGACTTCCAGTATATTTGCCAGTGTGTCTCTCTGGTTTGTTTCCCAAGTCCCTTGGGCTGTGAAACTTCCACAATGGGCTCCCCAGCCTCTCAAGCTGGCATTGGTCGTTCTAATTAATGGATTCTGTGGTTGTAAGTGATGATATCTTTGTAGATTTCTTTTGTCCAACCACCAATGAAGACTGTTCTTCATTAGGACTCATCTGAATCCATTGATCCATTGTGGATTTGTCCCATTGGGACAAAAAGCCCCATTGGAATGGTCTGGCATGCCAGTGTGCCCATCTCACCATGGGTATAGTTAAGAGTGTACCCAAGAGACTGAGACATTGTCTCGCCTGTAGGTGAATGGCTCGATATGCTAGTTGAACTTGGTCCATAAATCGCTGCCATTTTGTCTGTTGGAAGTCTGATAATGTTGCTCACTGTTTGAAGTTGAGCTCCCAAGTAGTTTAGATCCTGTGATGGTACTAGATTGGTCTTTAGATTTATCTTCCACCCGCAATACTGTAAAGCTGGCCATACACTGGCCCGATTTGCCGCCGTTTCGATCACTGGGCTCGAATCTGCTGCCAATCGTTCGCGCTACACGCCGAATTTCGATCCATTCCGTCCGATCCACGCCGTGCAGAAAATAACCGTCGATCGCCCGCGGGTAAAGAGCACATCGCTAGCGGCATTCGAGTGCCCGACGACCGACGCAATAGAGCTGCAATACATTAACCTGCTCCGCCGGCGCGACTCCCGGGTCTCCGCTCTTCTTCTCCGCTCTGGTCTGGTCTCCGGCATGCTTCCCTTCTTCCTGTCCCGGTAGGAAGTTTAAACAGTAGAGGGCGCTCTACTGTTTAAACTTCCCCCAGACAGGAAGAAGGGAAGCATGCCGGAGACCAGACCAGAGCGGAGAAGAAGAGCGGAGACCCGGGAGTCGCGCCGGCGGAGCAGGTAATGTATGCGGGATGGGGGAGGGAAGCGGCGGCAGCACCACCACAGATTGTGAACGGTTTCAGGCTGAAATCGGTTCACAATCTGTTTGCAGTAAAGGTAGCCATACGATCCCTCTCTGATCAGATTCGATCAGATAGGGATCTGTCTGTTGGTCGAATCTGATGGCAAATCGACCAGTGTATGGCCACCCTAAGGTCTGTATTAGAAGCTTCTTGTGTTCGATCGTCGCTTTGTCCTCCGCTAATAGAATCAGATCATCCAGATAATGATACAATCTCAAGTTCTTCAGATGCAATAACTCCACTATTGACAGAAGTACCTTTGTAAAGGTCCTCGGTGCTGTCGATATTCCAAACGCTCCGCACTTCCCTCTAGGTGTCGCATGGTGGTTTGGGGGCCCCAGTGAGTGAGAGAGACCTGGGGCCCCTGGGCTGTCATGTGGACCAGTGTTTGTGATTTTAAATTTTATTTTTTGCAGCTTCTACGATGCGGTTGACAGGTGAGTGGTTAGGGAGGGGACCGTGTGGGAGATGTGCCTACACGGGGCGTCCCTGTTAAACGACGCAATTCACGATTGCGTCCAACCGAAGCCTCCCACCTGAATGCTAATCTATGTAATTCCTGCTAGGTATGGTACAGCAGGCAAAGGGTGTATGACAGTGCACCTGATTGGCTGACAAGCGTCTGCTGGCCAGATAGAGGCAGGATATTGCTCTGACTGGAAGTTGGCAATTGTGTTTGTTGATATTCCAAACGGGAGGCAGATAAACTGTAGATGCTGGTGGCCTACTGCAAAACGGTGGAATCTTTGAAACCTTGTGTGCACTGGGACGTGCAAATAGGCGTCTTCCAGGTCCAGTTTAAACATCCAATCACACTTCCTTATAGATTGAGTTACTGATTGTAAAGTCTCCATCTTAAATCTCTGCAGCTTTATGGTGGCATTCAGCTTTCACAGGTCTAGATCAGGACGCCAGTCCCCTGATTTCTTTAATACGAAGACTAATGGGGAGTAGAACCCGTTCCCCTTCTCCTATTAAGGTACTGGGGTGACTGCCTTCTTTAATATTAGAGTATTTACATATTCGTTTAGAATGTCTCTCTTTGCTGGATGTTTTGGAATTCTTGTCTGGACAAAATGGTATGCAGGTGGTTCGGTTTTGAATTTCCAGCAGTGTCCCTTTGTAACTGTGTTGACTACCCATGAGTTGGGGATGTGTTCCGCCCAGATGTGTCTGAAAGCCTGAAGCCTTCCGCCAACATGACAGATCTGGGCGGACACCTCAAAAGGGCTTCTGTTGACTCATGATTGGCG